>NC_092120.1:11141304-11338804 GCF_045679555.1 Salvelinus alpinus | reverse complement strand
TGTTTGTACAGATGAACGTGGTACCTTCAGGCGTTTGGAAGGTAGGATGAACCAGACTTGCGGAGGTCTACAATTTATTTTCTGAGGTCTTGGCTGATTTCTTTTGATTTGCCAATGATGTCAAGCAAAGAGTGACTGAGTTTGAAGGTAGGCCTTGAAATACATCCACAGGTACACCTCCAATTGACTCAAATGATGTCAATTAGCCTATCAGAAGCTTCTAAAGCAATGACATAATTTTCTGGAATTTTCCAAGCTGTTTAAAAGGCACAGTCAATTTTGTGCATGTAAACTTCGGACCCACTGAAATTGTGATACAGTGAAATCATCTGTCTGTAAACAATTGTTGGAAAAATGACTTGTGTCATGTACAAAGTAGATGTCCTAACCGACTTGCCAAAACTGTAGTTTGTTAACAAGAAATTTGTGGAGTGGTTGAAAAACGAGTTAACCTAAGTGTATGTAAACTTCCGACTTCAACTGTATCTTCTCTCTCCCACCACAGAAGAAGATTGATACCTCTGCGTCTACACACACCACAGTTCCACTTCATGATTTATCACATTTTATATGGAACTTCCAGTCTCCACTCCACACTGGGCAGGAAAAACACAGGCTGGGGAACAAGTCTCCTTTAGGGAACACATTCAACCCCCCATCATGTTTTCACATTAGTCAGAGAACCTATACATGCCCTCTCTCACTCTTTCTTTCTCTCCTTCTCCCTCGCTCTTTCGTTCTCTCTCCTTTCTCACTTTCTCTCTCGCTCTCTTTCTGTCCTCTCGCTCCTTCTTTCTTTCTTTCTCTCTTTCTTGCTTTCTCTCTTTCATTCGCTCGCTCCCTACTTCTTTCTATCTCTCTTTTTCTCTCCTTTTGCTCTCTTCGTTTGCTCTTTCTCTCGTTCTCTCTCACCCTGTCTTTCGTTCTCTCTCTCTTACTTTTAATCTTTCTCTCTCTCCTCTTTTTCTCTCTCTCAAATCAATTTGCTTTATTGGCATGACATAACAATGTACGTATTGCCAAAGCTTACTTTGGAGATTTATAATATTAATCAATATTGTCAACGGGACAACAGTAACAACAATAATCAAGGGTCAAAATAACCATATGTTGAACAATAACAGAGGCATAGAGGACATGTACAGGTTGGTTGTCAGACACCGTTCCTCTTCTTATGGCAGGCAGCAATGTAGTTTGCTGCCAATCCACAGCTCTCTGCGTCCTCCCCCAACAGAACAGGTAGCCTATTCTCATTAGAGAGGTCTTTGAAACCTTGAATAAGGGTTTTACATTTGGTGAAATGACACTCTCTTAATTGTTTAATATTCTTGACATTTTGTCAGGAAAATGCAGCTCTCTCAGCTCTGTTTCTGGTTCTACTGTGGTCTCTCTCTGTGAACTAGTCAAACTCCCCTCTCCCTGCTATGTGTTGAATACATTAGCTACTCGGCTGGAACCAGGCGTTTTTGGCAACAGTTCGGAGATCTTGAACGTCCCCCCTCTGAATATATTTGCAGTGGAGAAAAACCATATGTTGTGATAAAGTGAATGCCAGAGGAATGTGATTGTGATGTACTACTGGGGTGCAGGGTTGTTGACGGGATGCTATGCAAGCAGGCTTTGAGGTGTGTGTGTGTGTGGTGGGGGATGTGGGGTGTTGTTGTGTCTGACTGTATTCTGTACATGTATTTAAGTGTGTGTTCTCTCCCAGAATCTCCTCTCCTATCAACGTCTCTAATTAACACTCTAGAAATGGAAGCTTTTCAGTCATAAAATACACCCCCCCCTTCCAAGTTCCAAGTCCACTGAGAATACCTTTGTTCCTAATATCCTATTCTGTCTTTGGGAGCTATTTCTGACGGCGTAAACAGATGTATCTTGTGTTTGAAGCCTCCTTTCTCAGCTGTTTTGGGAGGATTTCAGTTATGCCTTGTGGTTAGGAGATCTATTCCAGTAGGACTTAAAGAGAGGGGAGAGGAAATAGATGTTGAAGTTGAGAGCAGGGCTACTGTCACTGAATGAATGGGGTCTTCTCTGCTAGCTAAAGCACTACTTAATGCTCAACTACTTAAAGCGGTTAGGAATTCCTAGGCTAAACCCCATTTAGAGAGTGCTGTCTCTGTATGTCTCCGTCTGCCTCACTCTCTCTTTCTGGGTGCGTTCGTGCGTGTGCTCGTGTGCATTATCAAATTTGGCAATGTGTCAGTGTGTGGCCATATCTCTCTCATTGCTCAACAGTATAACCATAAAACCCAGTGTCTTTCCAACGATCTCCCTCCTCTCCCGACTTTTACAATGTTGACATCATAAGGAGTGGGGAAAAAAGCCTTGGTGTTGACTTTGTAGTTGGGACAGGTTTAGACTGTAAAGGTAGATCAGGTGTCTTTGATTTACAACTGTTTGATTTTTGACTTCAAAACCAGGAAGTGCACTTTTGGGCAGGGGAGAAAGAGGGACTTCTAGAGATCATATCACAAGCAAACAATCTGCAAGATTTGAGACCAAACCACAACCAAATGATCTTCTGAACCACGACACTACACAACGGTTTAACACATTCAAACCACAACCAACGGTGGTTTGGTGCATGCTCTAGTTCTTTTGACCACAACCAAATGGTTCCGTAGATGTAACCATAAAATAAAACCTTCTACTGAAATTGAACAGCAACAACGGTCCAGTAGGAAATTTAACATAATGTAGACCAAACCACGACCAACTGTTTTAGAACAGAGACCAAACCAAACCACGACCAACTGTTTTAGAACAGAGACCAAACCAAACCACGACCAACTGTTTTAGAACAGAGACCAAACCAAACCACGACCAACTGTTTTAGAACAGAGACCAAACTAAACCACGACCAACCGTTTTAGAACAGAGACCAAACCAAACCACGACCAACCGTTTTAGAACAGAGACCAAACCACGACCAACCGTTTTAGAACAGAGACCAAACCAAACCACGACCAACTGTTTTAGAACAGAGACCAAACCAAACCACGACCAACTGTTTTAGAACAGAGACCAAACCAAACCACGACCAACTGTTTTAGAACAGAGACCAAACTAAACCACGACCAACCGTTTTAGAACAGAGACCAAACCAAACCACGACCAACCGTTTTAGAACAGAGACCAAACTAAACCACGACCAACTGTTTTAGAACAGAGACCAAACCAAACCACGACCAACCGTTTTAGAACAGAGACCAAACTAAACCACGACCAAATGTTTTAGAACAGAGACTAAACCAAACCAAGACCAACTGTTTTAGAACAGAGACCAAACCAAACCACGACCAACCGTTTTAGAACAGAGACCAAACTAAACCACGACCAACTGTTTTAGAACAGAGACCAAACCACGACCAACTGTTTTAGAACAGAGACCAAACTAAACCACGACCAACCGTTTTAGAACAGAGACCAAACCAAACCACGACCAACTGTTTTAGAACAGAGACCAAACCAAACCACGACCAACCGTTTTAGAACAGAGACCAAACCAAACCACGACCAACCGTTTTAGAACAGAGACCAAACTAAACCACGACCAACTGTTTTAGAACAGAGACCAAACCAAACCATGACCAACTGTTTTAGAACAGAGACCAAACCAAACCACGACCAACCGTTTTAGAACAGAGACCAAACCAAACCACGACCAACCGTTTTAGAACAGAGACCAAACTAAACCACGACCAACTGTTTTAGAACAGAGACCAAACTAAACCACGACCAACCGTTTTAGAACAGAGACCAAACTAAACCACGACCAACCGTTTTAGAACAGAGACCAAACTAAACCACGACCAACCGTTTTAGAACAGAGACCAAACTAAACCACGACCAACCGTTTTAGAACAGAGACCAAACTAAACCACGACCAACCGTTTTAGAACAGAGACCAAACTAAACCACGACCAACCGTTTTAGAACAGAGACCAAACTAAACCACGACCAACCGTTTTAGAACAGAGACCAAACTAAACCACGACCAACCGTTTTAGAACAGAGACCAAACTAAACCACGACCAACTGTTTTAGAACAGAGACCAAACCAAACCACGACCAACCGTTTTAGAACAGAGACCAAACTAAACCACGACCAACCGTTTTAGAACAGAGACCAAACTAAACCACGACCAACTGTTTTAGAACAGAGACCAAACCAAACCACGACCAACCGTTTTAGAACAGAGACCAAACTAAACCACGACCAACTGTTTTAGAACAGAGACCAAACTAAACCACGACTAACCGTTTTAGAACAGAGACCAAACTAAACCACGACCAACCGTTTTAGAACAGAGACCAAACTAAACCACGACCAACCGTTTTAGAACAGAGACCAAACTAAACCAACACCAACCGTTTTAGAACAGAGACCAAACTAAACCACGACCAATCGTTTTAGAACAGAGACCAAACTAAACCACGACCAACCGTTTTAGAACAGAGACCAAACTAAACCACGACCAACCGTTTTAGAACAGAGACCAAACCAAACCACGACCAACTGTTTTAGAACAGAGACCAAACCAAACCACGACCAACTGTTTTAGAACAGAGACCAAACCAAACCACGACCAACTGTTTTAGAACAGAGACCAAACCAAACCACGACCAACTGTTTTAGAACAGAGACCAAACTAAACCACGACCAACCGTTTTAGAACAGAGACCAAACCAAACCACGACCAACTGTTTTAGAACAGAGACCAAACCAAACCACGACCAACTGTTTTAGAACAGAGACCAAACCAAACCACCACCAACTGTTTTAGAACAGAGACCAAACCAAACCACGACCAACCGTTTTAGAACAGAGACCAAACTAAACCACGACCAACCGTTTTAGAACAGAGACCAAACTAAACCACGACCAACTGTTTTAGAACAGAGACCAAACTAAACCACGACCAACCGTTTTAGAACAGAGACCAAACTAAACCACGACCAACCGTTTTAGAACAGAGACCAAACTAAACCACGACCAACCGTTTTAGAACAGAGACCAAACTAAACCACGACCAACCGTTTTAGAACAGAGACCAAACTAAACCACGACCAACCGTTTTAGAACAGAGACCAAACTAAACCACGACCAACCGTTTTAGAACAGAGACCAAACTAAACCACGACCAACCGTTTTAGAACAGAGACCAAACTAAACCACGACCAACTGTTTTAGAACAGAGACCAAACCAAACCACGACCAACCGTTTTAGAACAGAGACCAAACTAAACCACGACCAACCGTTTTAGAACAGAGACCAAACTAAACCACGACCAACTGTTTTAGAACAGAGACCAAACCAAACCACGACCAACCGTTTTAGAACAGAGACCAAACTAAACCACGACCAACCGTTTTAGAACAGAGACCAAACTAAACCACAACCAACCGTTTTAGAACAGAGACCAAACTAAACCACGACCAACCGTTTTAGAACAGAGACCAAACTAAACCACGACCAACCGTTTTAGAACAGAGACCAAACTAAACCAACACCAACCGTTTTAGAACAGAGACCAAACTAAACCACGACCAATCGTTTTAGAACAGAGACCAAACTAAACCACGACCAACCGTTTTAGAACAGAGACCAAACTAAACCACGACCAACCGTTTTAGAACAGAGACCAAACCAAACCACGACCAACTGTTTTAGAACAGAGACCAAACCAAACCACGACCAACTGTTTTAGAACAGAGACCAAACCAAACCACGACCAACTGTTTTAGAACAGAGACCAAACCAAACCACGACCAACCGTTTTAGAACAGAGACCAAACTAAACCACGACCAACCGTTTTAGAACAGAGACCAAACCAAACCACGACCAACTGTTTTAGAACAGAGACCAAACCAAACCACGACCAACTGTTTTAGAACAGAGACCAAACCAAACCACGACCAACTGTTTTAGAACAGAGACCAAACCAAACCACGACCAACCGTTTTAGAACAGAGACCAAACTAAACCACGACCAACCGTTTTAGAACAGAGACCAAACTAAACCACGACCAACTGTTTTAGAACAGAGACCAAACTAAACCACGACCAACCGTTTTAGAACAGAGACCAAACTAAACCACGACCAACTGTTTTAGAACAGAGAACAAACTAAACCACGACCAACCGTTTTAGAACAGAGACCAAACCAAACCACGACCAACCGTTTTAGAACAGAGACCAAACTAAACCACGACCAACTGTTTTAGAACAGAGACCAAACCAAACCACGACCAACCGTTTTAGAACAGAGACCAAACCAAACCACGACCAACCGTTTTAGAACAGAGACCAAACTAAACCACGACTAACCGTTTTAGAACAGAGACCAAACTAAACCACGACCAACCGTTTTAGAACAGAGACCAAACTAAACCACGACCAACCGTTTTAGAACAGAGACCAAACTAAACCAACACCAACCGTTTTAGAACAGAGACCAAACTAAACCACGACCAATCGTTTTAGAACAGAGACCAAACTAAACCACGACCAACCGTTTTAGAACAGAGACCAAACTAAACCACGACCAACCGTTTTAGAACAGAGACCAAACCAAACCACGACCAACTGTTTTAGAACAGAGACCAAACCAAACCACGACCAACTGTTTTAGAACAGAGACCAAACCAAACCACGACCAACTGTTTTAGAACAGAGACCAAACCAAACCACGACCAACCGTTTTAGAACAGAGACCAAACTAAACCACGACCAACCGTTTTAGAACAGAGACCAAACCAAACCACGACCAACCGTTTTAGAACAGAGACCAAACTAAACCACGACTAACCGTTTTAGAACAGAGACCAAACTAAACCACGACCAACCGTTTTAGAACAGAGACCAAACTAAACCAACACCAACCGTTTTAGAACAGAGACCAAACTAAACCACGACCAATCGTTTTAGAACAGAGACCAAACTAAACCACGACCAACCGTTTTAGAACAGAGACCAAACCAAACCACGACCAACCGTTTTAGAACAGAGACCAAACTAAACCACGACCAACCGTTTTAGAACAGAGACCAAACCAAACCACGACCAACCGTTTTAGAACAGAGACCAAACTAAACCACGACCAACCGTTTTAGAACAGAGACCAAACCAAACCACGACCAACTGTTTTAGAACAGAGACCAAACCAAACCACGACCAACTGTTTTAGAACAGAGACCAAACCAAACCACCACCAACTGTTTTAGAACAGAGACCAAACCAAACCACGACCAACCGTTTTAGAACAGAGACCAAACTAAACCACGACCAACCGTTTTAGAACAGAGACCAAACTAAACCACGACCAACTGTTTTAGAACAGAGACCAAACTAAACCACGACCAACCGTTTTAGAACAGAGACCAAACTAAACCACGACCAACCGTTTTAGAACAGAGACCAAACTAAACCACGACCAACCGTTTTAGAACAGAGACCAAACTAAACCACGACCAACCGTTTTAGAACAGAGACCAAACTAAACCACGACCAACCGTTTTAGAACAGAGACCAAACTAAACCACGACCAACCGTTTTAGAACAGAGACCAAACTAAACCACGACCAACCGTTTTAGAACAGAGACCAAACTAAACCACGACCAACCGTTTTAGAACAGAGACCAAACCAAACCACGACCAACCGTTTTAGAACAGAGACCAAACTAAACCACGACCAACCGTTTTAGAACAGAGACCAAACTAAACCACGACCAACCGTTTTAGAACAGAGACCAAACCAAACCACGACCAACCGTTTTAGAACAGAGACCAAACTAAACCACGACCAACCGTTTTAGAACAGAGACCAAACTAAACCACGACCAACCGTTTTAGAACAGAGACCAAACTAAACCACGACCAACCGTTTTAGAACAGAGACCAAACTAAACCACGACCAACCGTTTTAGAACAGAGACCAAACTAAACCAACACCAACCGTTTTAGAACAGAGACCAAACTAAACCACGACCAATCGTTTTAGAACAGAGACCAAACTAAACCACGACCAACCGTTTTAGAACAGAGACCAAACTAAACCACGACCAACCGTTTTAGAACAGAGACCAAACCAAACCACGACCAACTGTTTTAGAACAGAGACCAAACCAAACCACGACCAACTGTTTTAGAACAGAGACCAAACCAAACCACGACCAACTGTTTTAGAACAGAGACCAAACCAAACCACGACCAACCGTTTTAGAACAGAGACCAAACCAAACCACGACCAACTGTTTTAGAACAGAGACCAAACCAAACCACGACCAACTGTTTTAGAACAGAGACCAAACCAAACCACGACCAACTGTTTTAGAACAGAGACCAAACCAAACCACGACCAACCGTTTTAGAACAGAGACCAAACTAAACCACGACCAACCGTTTTAGAACAGAGACCAAACTAAACCACGACCAACTGTTTTAGAACAGAGACCAAACTAAACCACGACCAACCGTTTTAGAACAGAGACCAAACTAAACCACGACCAACCGTTTTAGAACAGAGACCAAACTAAACCACGACCAACCGTTTTAGAACAGAGACCAAACTAAACCACGACCAACCGTTTTAGAACAGAGACCAAACTAAACCACGACCAACCGTTTTAGAACAGAGACCAAACTAAACCACGACCAACCGTTTTAGAACAGAGACCAAACTAAACCACGACCAACTGTTTTAGAACAGAGACCAAACCAAACCACGACCAACCGTTTTAGAACAAAGACCAAACTAAACCACGACCAACCGTTTTAGAACAGAGACCAAACTAAACCACGACCAACTGTTTTAGAACAGAGACCAAACCAAACCACGACCAACCGTTTTAGAACAGAGACCAAACTAAACCACGACCAACCGTTTTAGAACAGAGACCAAACTAAACCACGACCAACTGTTTTAGAACAGAGACCAAACTAAACCACGACCAACCGTTTTAGAACAGAGACCAAACTAAACCACGACCAACCGTTTTAGAACAGAGACCAAACTAAACCACGACCAACCGTTTTAGAACAGAGACCAAACCAAACCACGACCAACTGTTTTAGAACAGAGACCAAACCAAACCACGACCAACCGTTCCAGCAGTTCCATCCTATCTATTTGCTCTTCTAACTACAATCACATGCCTTACTGGAAGAGACCAAACTCGACCACATACAGACAGTACAGCAGTTTGGACCATAACTAACCCGGTCTCCCAGACCAAAACATCTTTCATATCCCAGGATATGTGACAGTGTGCAGCTCCATACAACAGTCTGAGAGAGGGCTGCCTGGCTTGTCTCCCCACCTAAAGAGCTCCGTTTCAGGCTAAAGGTGGCCCAGAGGTGGGGGCCCTTTCCTTAACATGTGTTGATGTATGGCTGGGCAGAGGTTGACACACACACACACACACACTACCCTTGTCCCCACATATGACCCCTCTCTCTCTGCACACACACACTACACTTGTTCACACATACACACACCGCCACTGTCCGAAATTGCAAAAAGACAAGCTTAGAAAAACACCTGCCCAATTAAAGGCTGGCGTATCCATTTTCAAACAAGCCAATGGCCAGGAAGAGGTAAAAAAACTGAGGCTGCCTGTTGCCTTTCAGCTCGGAGTAACCCCATGGGCCATCCCGGCCAATTGGCCTCACTAAACAGAACAAGATTGGCTTTATAGCATAGGATAAACATTAGACAGGGATTAGGGTCATCTGCCAAGAGGTATAAGGCATTTTAAATACACACACACATATGAACGCTTGCATACTTAACCACATACCCAGACTACCACACACACGTTCACACACACCACTGCCAGCTCAGACGGTGTGTTTTGAGGATGTAAAATGAAAGTGGCATGAAAAATGAAACAAGCCCTTGGGATTGGGGGTTAGACGGAGAGGTGGGGGAGGTAGAGCGGGGAGGAGAGGCGAGGCGAGAGGGAGAGACAAGGGGTCTGATTCATAGACCCTAGGAGGTCCCTAATTCCCATTCATCCTTGGTATTGAAGAGCCGATAGATACTCTTGGAGGGGGTCTCACTCTGACACCCCCAGCGCACATAATACATAGGCAACACCTACATGTCCACATACATACAAACACATTCCATACACACACACACACACAATAATATTGACATTTGTAGGCCCTGGTAGAAAAGGAAGTTCTTACATAACCACATCTGATAATTACTGAGACTTTGTCACTTGAAAAAGGGCAGCTAAAGATCAACAGTTTTATTACACATTTGATACATTTTGATACAACTTGATATTCCAGAGAAAGATTTTACACACAGGTTTGAGTTGTGTATGTACATTTAGTGTACAAAACATTTTGAATTGCATCCCCTTTTGCCCTCAGAACAGCCTCAATTCATCGGGGTATGGACTACAAGGTGTCGAAAGCGTTCCACAGGGATGCTGGCCCATGTTGACTCCAATGCGTCCCACAGTTGTGTCAAGTTAGCTGGATGTCCTTTAGGTGGTGAACCATTCTTGATACACACAGGAAACTGTTGAGTGTGAAAAACTCAGCAGCGTTGCAGTTCTTGACACACTCAAACCGGTGCGCATGGCACCTACTGCCATACCCCATTCAAAGCCACTTAAATATTTTGTCTTTCCCTTTCACCCTCTCAATGGCACACGTACACAATCCACACATACACAATCCACATACACAAGATCATAATCATTATAAAGCAAATTACGGACTCGTAAATAAGAAAATACTTATTTTCCACCATAATTTGCAAATAAATTCATAAAAAATCCTACTGTGATTTTCTGGATTTTTTTTTTCTCATTTTGTCTGTCATAGTTGAAGTGTACCTATGATGAAAATTACAGGCCTCTCTCATCTTTTTAAGTGGGAGAACTTGCACAATTGGTGACTGACTAAATACTTTTTTGCCCCACTGTACCTACACGTACGCTATGGTCACAAAACGCAGGCCTCCTTATTGTCCCTAGAATTTCTCAGGCAACAGCTGGAGGCAGGGTTTTCTCCTATAAAGCTATATTTTTATGGAATGGTCTGCCTATCCATGTGAGAGATAGAGACTTGGTTTCGACCTTTAAGTCTTTACTGAAGACTCATCTCTTCAGTAGGTCCTATGATTGAGTGTAGTCTGGCCCAGGAGTGCGAAGGTGAATGGCAAGGCACTGGAGTGATGAACCTGGCCCTGTCTCTGCCTGGCCACCGCTCAGAGACTAGTTCCTCTCTAGGTAACTTCATAGGTTCCTGCCTTTCTAGGGAGCCACCGGGCTTCTACATCTGCATTGCTTGCTGTTTTGGATTTTTAGGCTGGGTTCCTGTCTAAGCACTTTGTGACATCTGCTGATGTAAAAAGGTCTTTATAAATACATTTGATTTGATGTCTCAAGGCCTAATAATCCCCTTCATCTAAGCTGATTGAAGTGGATTTAGCAAGTGACATCAATAATGGATCTAGTCTTTCACTTGGAATCACCTGGTCAGTCTATGTCATGGAAAGAGCATCATGTAAATAATGTTTTGTGCACTCATTGTATATCTCATGATGGGATTCAGTCTCTGTGATTGGCTGTTGATCATGCTCTTCTTCCTGTAACTCAGGGGGCTGTGAGCCAATCGCGGAGGCTGTTGCGGACTTGGAGGAGCCACCCCTGCAACAGGAGTCTGCCGCCAAGTTCATCAAAAAGAAACAGCCATCCAAGAAAGTCAAGTCCAAGACAGGTATGTCAAGGGATGGACACATAGAAACTCAGACCCTGGGTGTGGAAAGCTCATCCTTAGCTTGTGATTCACCCTTCTTTAGCTTGTACTGTATATGACTGGTCTCATGTCTGCTGGGGCTGTTCTTATGCTGTGTTCAGATCGGGCTGATGCTGGTCTCATATTAGGCTCGATGTCTCTCTCTCTCTCTTTCCTCTCTTCCATCTCCTCCCTCCATCCCTCCCTCCCTGATTGGCTCTAATAGCTGGCGAATTGCAATTTTACTGGTCATTATCAAAGTTTAGATTTTGGGGGGGTGCTTCAAATAGTTTTTTAATCGAATGAATTAAAGCTGTAGTTGGACTGACTGCTGTAACTGAGGAGGAAAAGGTACAGTGTTTTCCACCCTCAGAACGGGACGTTTTTTTCTGTTTGATTTCCAAACATAATTTGTCTTGACCCATTTTGTGTGTGTCTCAGATAAACAATCATCAGTCGTAGACAGACAGAAGGGAATTCCGCATTAAATTCCCATGTTGAGGAAATATACTTAATCGAATAAATGATTAAGCTCCTTCTGTAGCTGATGGATGTGAGAGGAGACTGCTGCACACACTGCACTGCTCTCCCCACTTAGACACTCCTGGTTTGAATTGAGCACAACTCCATGTTTGTCTTTTCTAAGATGAAGTTGGATGGCTTTGAGGAGCACTAAACATGAGTGGTTGGAAGTGAGCAGATGTGGTGTGTGTGTCGGCAGTCCATGTGCCTTTCTGTGTGGTTAATCCACCCAGGCGTCGCCGCTAATGAGCTGAGCCTCACTAAGGAGGTGTGGGAGACACAGACAGACGACGCTTGGGGATCGTTAAGAACACACACATACACACTACACACTCAGACACACACACACACGTCCTCTACATAAAGCCCACACACATACTCTGGGCACATGCATTTACATCAATACGCTCGATCACACCCAGATACAATTGAACAACATACATTTTTTCAGACCGCTAGATCAAATGCCCGTCACTTGCACACAAAAGGGATGCAGTGCAATTAAAAATCCATTCTGCAAGCCAATTAAAAATCCATTCTGCAAGCCAATTAAAAGAACCAGACCAAAAACACAGAGGAAAAACAAACAAACAAAATACGTGCATTTCCTCTGTTAACCCTAATGAGAGAGAATACCACACAGACCACCACTCGACACACACTGAGGTAAGACTCTGTGAAGTGGTTACACCATGATTCAGAGTTGTATTGGGGAGGCCATGTGAGGGCTTTTCATGTATATGACTTAAGCCTTCCGCATGCTTCGGTTCCGAACACGGCTAGGCGAACCGAACGAGTGTGCTTGCATACTCCCTTAAAATATTTTAGCTTGAATAACAAGAAAAAAGCAGCAATAGTACTATTTGTCTATGTTGAGACCCTGTAGTCAGTATACAGTTCCTCAAAATAGTCAGAATTATTCTTAGATAACTCAAGAAACCTGCAATTAATTGATCTTAGTCGCACAATTTTACATCTAACTAAGATTTTTGGTGCAGTATTTCCCAAGTGAAAAAATGTGAATGAAACTATTTGTCTCGTTGAATGACAACAAACACTTAATTGAAGAATCCCTACTGTTGACCAATCACCGACAAATTGGCGTAGACTTCGACTTGCCTCGAGATAAAAAATGTGTGTGCACGAACAGCCAATTTTTTTTTCCCGAATACCAACTTTTCCGAATACCAAAACAAACAAAAACGGAACAAAATGTTCTGAACTGTATCGGATGAGAAGCATGCGGACACCTTTTCAAAAAGAGCAGTGAGAAGGATGCTTCCCAGTCTAGAGTCATTTAGGGAGAGTGATGCATCTGTGATGCATTTCTCAAGGCGGGCTGACTGTGACGTATCGTTTGGTTTAACTGATAAATACAACTGAGTGTCATCAGCATAGCAATGAATATGCATGTTGTGCTTACAGATGACATTACCCAGGGCTAGCATGTGTAGTGAAAATAAAAGGGCTCCAAGCACAGAACCTTGAGGAATGCCAAATCCAACCTTGGAACTTTACCATTATCACCCAGCTGAACAAATTGATACCGCTCGGAAAGGTATAATTTGTTAGCCAGCTAAGAATCTGTCCTCGTAGACCAACCAAGTCTTCTAACCTCTTAATGAGGATAGCATGATCAAAGGTGCCAGCACTTAAATCTAAGAGAACGAGAATAAAGACATGACCACGGTCAGAGGACAGCAGTAGGTCATTTACTACTTTAAGGCACTAAAGTAAAACTGCAAAACAATGTGGCAAAGAAATACATGCATTGTCCTGAATACAAAGCATTAAGTTTGGGGGAAATCCAACTCAAAACAACACTGAATACCACTCTTCATATTTTGAAGCATGGTGGTGGCTGCATCATGTTATGGGTATGCTTGTCATTTTTATAAAAATAAACAGAATAGAGCTAACCACAGGATTTATTAGATTTTTTTACATTTGGATTCATAGTGCTACTTGAATAGTGGATAGCCTACATGATGACTTGGTGACAGCCAAGTGTCTTTGAAAGTGTAATTGTCTTCGTGATGCTACCTGATTCATGTCTTGCTCCCGTCTGAATTATCCTCCATCCTCTTCCTCCTCTTTTTTGAATCCCATCTTCTCCAAACAACCTATCAACCAGATCCCCATACCATCCCATGCCATCCCATGCCATACCATGCCATGCTCCAGGGGTGGATGGGCTGCCTGGGGTTTACCACTGGCAACGGGTATCTGTCTGAACGTCCCGTGGGCTTTATAGCCCACCTGAGGGGCGTCTGTCTCTCTCTGTGTCTCTCTCTGTGTCTCTCTCTGTGTCTCTCTCTGTGTCTCTCTCTGTGTCTCTCTCTGTGTCTCTCTCTGTGTCTCTCTCTGTGTCTCTGTGTCTCTCTCTCTCTCTCTCTCTCTCTCTCTCTCTCTCTCTCTCTCTGTCTGTCTGTCTGTCTGTCTGTCTGTCTGTCTGTCTGTCTGTCTGTCTGTCTGTCTGTCTGTCTGTCTGTCTGTCTGTCTGTCTATCTGTCTGTCTGTCTGTCTGTCTGTCTGTCTGTCTGTCTGTCTGTCTGTCTGTCTGTCTGTCTGTCTGTCTGTCTGTCTGTCTGTCTGTCTGTCTGTCTGTCTGTCTGTCTGTCTGTCTGTCTGTCTGTCTGTCTGTCTGTCTGTCTGTCTGTCTGTGCCTCCCCTGTCCTCCCACTGTCAAACGTCATAACAGAAAACGGAAATAATCCCTAATTAGTTTTGTTTGTAATGGAACTGTGTGGTTTGGACCTAGAGAGAGAAGGCGCTCTGTCCAGGCATGTCCCTCTTACAACCAAACCACCGCCCATCAGGGAGTGTGAGAGAGACGTGGAAAGAGATGGACATCCAAACCAATTTACATATATGAACTCAGAGAGAATTTCCAGAACGGTGGGGGCACACAGCACACAACACACAGTACACAACACACAGTACACAACGTACAGTGCACAGCGCACAACGCACACAACGCACAACGCACACAACACACAGTACGCAACACACAGTACTCAACACACAGCACACAATGCACAGCGCACAATGCACAACGCACAACGCACAGCATACAACACACAACACACAACACACAGCACACAATGCACAACGCACAACGCACAGCATACAACACACAGCACACAATGCACAACGCACAGCACACAACACACAGCACACAATGCACAATGCACAACGCACAGCATACAACACACAACACACAGCACACAATGCACAATGCACAACGCACAACGCACAGCATACAACACACAACACACAGCACACAATGCACAATGCACAACGCACAGCACACAACACACAACACACAGCACACAATGCACAATGCACAGTACACAACGCACAGCACACAACACACAACACACAGCACACAGGCGAAAGCAGAAGGGGCTAAATGAACAGATCAACTTGCACCTCTACCTCCCTCCTTTTTCACTGTAGACAAACCACACACACCTTCTCCTACCTGTGGCAGACTTAAAGGTAATTAGGCTCCAACCAACCCCCTTGTTAGGGTGCATGGGAGCCAGGAAGCACCTCTACAGTTGAAAGGCTTCAAAAGGTGTCTTGGATAGAACTGTGTCGCTGCTCGCTCTCCTTCTCTTCTCTAGCGGCCTGGATGAAAGAGAGATGAAAGGGAGAGTGTCTCCTCTCTTCTTTCCTCCGAACCCCCCACGGCCCACCTGGGATCACAGGGACGCCACCTATACCAGACACACACACACAGTTAGAGAGAGAGAGGCATTGGGCCCCGTTCAATCAAAACTGCTAACAGAGTGTATGGTAGCTGAGACACAAATATATTAAAAGAGGAATGATGCTAACTTGTGTTCCTGGAAGACTGGGTTCATTTCAATGATCAGTTCCGGTCGACAGTGACATGTCACCAACATGCCCTCTTAACTTTCACTGAAGCAGTACTTTATTAAACAGTGGATCACTGAAAGTCTCCCTCCCTTTATTTCCTCGTTCCCTCCATCATAGAGAGGAGGAGGATGGTGGTGTGTTTATAAGGTCAGCTCCTCTGAGGGCTCAGCCCAAACCCAGTTACCCCTCCGAGTCAGTCTCCGGTCAGCAGCCACACAATACAGCTATTATCCATTAGCATCATCCCATTCACATGCCTCTACTGCTGCCTCAGACCCCACCATTAAATTACCTTACAGTCATCTACCAGCTACCGCAAGTACAGGGCCACGAGGTTTGTTCCATTAGCCCCATATTATTATCCTTTTGCTGACGTGTTACACTCCTATTACTCAGAAGTGATTGTTATTTGACACGTGTCTTCTACGACCAGACATTGACTGTTCTCCTCATACTACAGGCCCTGGAACAGTTTTCCTCATCCCCTCACTGTGTCTCCTGTGACCAGACATTGACTGTTCTCCTCATACTACAGGCCCTGGAACAGTTTTCCTCATCCCCTCACTGTGTCTCCTGTGACCAGACATTGACTGTTCTCCTCATACTACAGGCCCTGGAACAGTTTTCCTCATCCCCTCACTGTGTCTCCTGTGACCAGACATTGACTGTTCTCCTCATACTACAGGCCCTGGAACAGTTTTCCTCATCCCCTCACTGTGTCTCCTGTGACCAGACATTGACTGTTCTCCTCATACTACAGGCCCTGGAACAGTTTTCCTCATCCCCTCACTGTGTCTCCAAGGCTGTGACCAAAGTATATGACCCATGGCTCACTGCTCGGCATGGGGGGGGCCAAACGCTTGTGCAGGCAGCTTTCTGGAAGGGAGGGGGGAGTGGGGGGGAGGGTGCGGAGGCAGGCGTATTTGGAAGCGGGAATTTGGGTCTGTTTTATGCTTGTGTTTTTATTAATGGGGGCTGAGTAGGGAATAGAGAGGCCTTCGATGCCAGACCCTCATGTCATACACACACAAACACACACACAAACACACCTTCCCATCTGTGAAGACTCTTACAGATAAAGTGTGTGTTTTGTCCAAGTGTAAGTGTGTTTATGGTATGTGTGAGCATGTATAAACTCAGGAGCAGCATCGCCTGGGTAGTGGGGGTCAGAGAGCGAGCCCAGGGGCTGCTGGAAGCATCCACGCTTTGGGATAGAAGAGGATACCAGCTTTCTCATGGTGTCTGACTGTTTCTGTCTTTGTCTGACTGTCTGTCTGCATGTCTGTGTCCACAACCACTAGATAGTGCTACAGATGTTACAATGTCATCCGTCTGTCAGTATATTCGTCATCAGATGATGTTTGTGATGGGATACTGTAGATGGTTGTACAGTCTTTAAATTGTGTAAGCCTTTAACCATCACTTTATGAGGTACAGGAGGATGTAACCAGTAGATCGTGTTCTGGGCAGCAGTGAGCTACTGCTACAGTAGACGTGTTAGCAACTCCATATCAATGCTGCCGCTTTCCATGTGTTTAACAGCTTCGCTCTGTGATATTTTTGAACTCTTGGCTGGCCCGGGATCCATTGATTGGAAATAATGTGATGCCTGGTGTTGTAATGTTTCCCTAATGTTTCTGTCCTGCTTTATGTAATGGGTTATGTTTAGACCCACGCGGCTAATGCTTATGATGGAGTTGACGACAGTGCTCTAGACATGCGGGCAGTCAGGCAGGCCGGCTACCGGATTGGGTTGTGTTGATGTTGAGAGATGTTGTCGGCATGCTGGGAGAATGTCAGGAGATTTTGTGGACATTGGGAGACAACCGCAAGACTTCTGTGAGACTGCAGTGAAATGTAGAGTTTTTGAGACCGTTGTGCGAATGGTGTGAGACTTTTGAGAAATTACATTGCAAATAGTGCAAAAAGTTTCTACTAATGTAGGACTGGGGTGTTTTAGACCGTTGAGAGACTGTATTGAGAATGTTGCGTCTTTGTTCAAGACCTGTTGTGAGACCTGTTGTCATGAAAACGTTATCGATGCGCCTCGAACCATAGAGGGTGATGTCACTCGTCTCCCACCCACTAGATCTTCAAATGAAATCAAATGTTATTTGTCACATACACATGGTTAGCAGATGTTAATGTGAGTGTAGCCAAATGCTTGTGCTTATAGTTCTGACAATGCAGTAATATCTAACAAGTAATCTAACAATTTCACAACAACTACCTTATACACACAAGTGTAAAGGAATGAATAAGAATATGTACATAAATATACAGTGGGGAGAACAAGTATTTGATACACTGCCGATTTTGCAGGTTTTCCTACTTACAAAGCATGTAGAGGTCTGTAATTTTTATCATAGGTACACTTCAACTATGAGAGACGGAATCTAAAACAAAAATCCAGAAAATCACATTGTATGATTTTTAAGTAATTAATTTGCATTTTATTGCATGACATAAGTATTTGATACATCAGAAAAGCAGAACTTAATATTTGGTACAGAAACCTTTGTTTGCAATTACAGAGATCATACGTTTCCTGTAGTTCTTGACTAGGTTTGCACACACTGCAGCAGGGATTTTGGCCCACTCCTCCCTACAGATCTTCTCCAGATCCTTCAGGTTTCGGGGCTGTCGCTGGGCAATACGGAGTTTCAGCTCCCTCCAAAGATTTTCTATTGGGTTCAGGTCTGGAGACTGGCTAGGCCACTCCAGGACCTTGAGATGCTTCTTACGGAGCCACTCCTTAGTTGCCATGGCTGTGTACTTCGTGTCGTTGTCATGCTGGAAGACCCAGCCACGACCCATCTTCAATGCTCTTACTGAGGGAAGGAGGTTGTTGGCCAAGATCTCGCGATACATGGCCCCATCCATCCTCCCCTCAATACGGTGCAGTCGTCCTGTCCCCTTTGCAGAAAAGCATCCCCAAAGAATGATGTTTCCACCTCCATGCTTCACGGTTGGGATGGTGTTCTTGGGGTTGTACTCATACTTCTTCTTCCTCCAAACACGGCGAGTGGAGTTAGACCAAAAAGCTCTATTTTTGTCTCATCAGACCACATGACCTTCTCCCATTCCTCCTCTGGATCATCCAGATGGTCATTGGCAAACTTCAGACAGGCCTGGACATGCACTGGCTTAAGCAGGGGGACCTTGCGTGCGCTGCAGGATTTTAATCCATGACGGCGTAGTGTGTTACTAATGGTTTTCTTTGAGACTGTGGTCCCAGCTCTCTTCAGGTCATTGACCAGGTCCTGCCGTGTAGTTCTGGGCTGATCCCTCACCTTCCTCATGATCATTGATGCCCCACGAGGTGAAATCTTGCATGGAGCCCCAGACCGAGGGTGATTGACCGTCATCTTGAACTTCTTCCATTTTCTAATAATTGCGCCAACAGTTGTTTCCTTCTCACCAAGCTGCTTGCCTATTGTCCTGCAGCCCATCCCAGCCTTGTGCAGGTCTACAATTTTATCCCTGATGTCCTTACACAGCTCTCTGGTCTTGGCCATTGTGGAGAGGTTGGAATCTGTTTGATTGAGTGTGTGGACAGGTGTCTTTTATACAGGTAACGAGTTCAAACAGGTGCAGTTAATACAGGTAATGAGTGGAGAACAGGAGGGCTTCTTAAAGAAAAACTAACAGGTCTGTGAGAGCCGGAATTCTTACTGGTTGGTAGGTGATCAAATACTTATGTCATGCAATAAAATGCAAATTAATTATTTAAAAATCATACAATGTGATTTTCTGGATTTTTGTTTTAGATTCAGTCTCTCACAGTTGAAGTGTACCTATGATAAAAATTACAGACCTCTACATGCTTTGTAAGTAGGAAAACCTGCAAAATCGGCAGTGTATCAAATACTTGTTCTCCCCACTGTATATGGATGAGTGATCGCCGAACGGCATAGGCAAGATGCAGTAGATGGTATAGAGTACAGTATATACATATGAGATGAGTAATGTAGGGTATGTAAACATATAAAGTGGCATTGTTTAAAGTGGCTAATGATACATTTATTACATCACATTTTTAATTATTAAAGTGGCTAGAGATTTGAGTCGGTATGTTGGCAGCAGCCACTCGATGTTAGTGGTGGCTGTTTAACAGTCTGATGGCCTTGAGATAGAAGCTGTTTTTCAGTCTCTCGGTCCCAGCTTTGATGCACCTGTACTGACCTCGCCTTCTGGATGATAGCGGGGTGAACGGGCAGTGGCTCGGGTGGTTGTTGTCCTTGATGATCTTTATGGCCTTCCTGTGACATCGGGTGGTGTAGGTGTCCTGGAGGGCAGGTAGTTTGCCCCCGGTGATGCGTTGTGCAGACCTCACTACCCTCTGGAGAGCCTTACGGTTGTGGGTGGAGCAGTTGCCGTACCAGGTGGTGATACAGCCCGACAGGATGCTCTCGATTGTGCATCTGTAAAAGTGTGTGAGTGTTTTTGGTGACAAGCCACATTTCTTCAGCCTCCTGAGGTTGAAGAGGCGCTGCTGTGGGTGGACCATTTCAGTTTGTTTGTGATGTGTACGCCGAGGAACTTAACTTTCCACCTTCTCCACTACTGTCCCGTCGATGTGGATAGGGGGCTGCTCCCTCTGCTGTTTCCTGAAGTCCACGATCATCTCCTTTGTTTTGTTGACAATGACGAGTTTGGAGGGTACTATGGTGTTAAATGCTGAGCTGTAGTCAATGAACAGCATTCTTACATAGGTATTCCTCTTATCCAGATGGGTTAGGGCAGTGTGCAGTGTGATTGCGATTGCATTGTCTGTGGACCTATTGGGGCGGTAAGAAAATTGGAGTGGGTCTAGGGTGTCAGGTAGGGTGGAGGTGATATGGTCCCTCAAATATAGTCTCTCAAAGCACTTCATGATGACGGAAGTGAGTGCTACGGGATGATAGTCATTTAGCTCAGTTACCTTAGCTTTCTTGTGAACAGGAACAATGGTGGCCCTCTTGAAGCATGTGGGAACAGCAAACTGGGATAAGGATTTGATTGAATATGTCCGTAAACACATCAGCCAGCTGGTCTGCGCATGCTCTGAGGACGCGGCTGGGGATGCCGTCTGGGCCGGCAGCCTTGTGAGGGTTAACATGTTTAAATGTTTTACTCACGTTGGCTGCAGTGAAGGAGAGCCCGCAGGTTTTGCTAGCGGGCCGTGTTGGTGGCAATGTATTGTCCTCAAAGCGAACAAAGAAGTTGTTTAGTTTGTCTGGGAGCAAGGCATCATGGTCCGCGACGTGGCTGGTTTTCTTTTTGTAGTCCGTGATTGACTGTATACCCTGCCACATACCTCTTGTGTCTGAGCCATTGAATTGCGACTCTACTTTGTCTCTATACTGACGCTTAGCTTGTTTGATTGCCTTACGGAGGGAATAGCTACACTGTTTGTATTAGGTCATGTTTCCGGTCACCTTGCCCTGATTAAAAGCAGTGGTTCGCGCTTTCAGTTTTGCGCGAATGCTGCCATCAATCCACAGTTTCTGGTAGGGAAAGGTTTTAATAGTCGCTGTTGGTACAACATCACCGATGCACTTGCTAATAAACTCGCTCACCGAATCAGCGTATTCATCAATGTTATTGTCCGACACTATGCAGAACATATCCCAGTCCACGTGATAGAAGCAATCTTGAAGCGTGGAATCCGATTGGTCAAACCAGTGTTGAACAGACCTGAGCACGGGCTTTTCCTGTTTTAGTTTCTGTCTATAGGCTGGGAGCAACAAAATGGAGTCGTGGTCAGATTTTCCGAAAGGAGGGCGGGGGAGGGCTTTGTATGCGTCGCGGAAGTTAGAGTAACAATGATCCAGGGTTTTACCAGCCCGGGTCGCGCATTCGATATGCTGATAAAATGTAGGGAGCCTTGTTTTCAGATTAGCCTTGTTAAAGTCCCCAGCTACAATAAATGCAGCCTCAGGATATGTGGTTTCCAGTTTACATAGAGTCCAATGAAGTTCTTTCAGGGCCGTCGATGTGTCTGCTTGGGGGGGATATACCCAACTGTGATTATAATCAAAGATAATTCTTTATTATCTATCAGCCAATCAAGACCCTGACTCTTACTTTGACTTCCTGGTCAATAGATATGCATAAAGTAAGATCTTAATTTGATCCCCCGTTTTGCAGGATAACTTTCTTGCAATGTAGGAAATGTAAAAACATGTACAAATTTTTTTTGTGTATTTGAGGTTTAAAAAGGCTTGTGAAGTTTGTAATTTTTACTTAGAAATTTCAGACTTGA
This sequence comes from Salvelinus alpinus, assembly GCF_045679555.1. Classification (NCBI taxonomy): domain Eukaryota; kingdom Metazoa; phylum Chordata; class Actinopteri; order Salmoniformes; family Salmonidae; genus Salvelinus; species Salvelinus alpinus. The sequence goes on along the minus strand of NC_092120.1, from coordinate 11,316,383 downwards.
TTTTCTATTACGAAAAATGTACCAACCCCCCAGAAAAGTCAATTAATTATAATCCACATAATAATTCACATTTCCTGTTGCTGCAGGATTATTTTCCTGCTGTAGCAAACTGGCTCAAATTAAGATCCTACATCTGTAAATAGTCCACATAGCAAGAATTTAAGAGGCTGAATCGTAGGCGCTTACATTTTACCTAACAATCAATCAATCAAATCTCAGATTCCATCAGTTGCCCAATCACAGGCCCTTCTCTGGCCCTTGTCACATAGTTTTTTTCAGCTGGTTTTCTTATTTGTCCTCTTTTTTTTGTTGTCAAAACGTTCAGAGTTTAAACCCATGCTGTTCTCTCCCCCTCTATCAGAGCAAATCGGCACATCTATTCCATTTTGTCCACACATCCCATTAAAATCCCATTAACTCCAGTATTCCCGGGAACTCGGAGAGAGAGAGCGGGGAGAGACCAGGAGCTGTGGAAACCATGATAACCATCAGCAGCCGTTCCCTCAGAGGTGGAAACACAGATGTGCCTCTTATTTCCCTGAATCCCGGTCGGCTAGCTAGCATGTGGGAAGGAGACAGTGTTTGTCCTGGAGTGTCTGTTTGCGCTGTAGCCGTAGGGAATCTCCTTGAATGAATGAATGAATGCGCTTCCTTTGGGAATGTTTGGTTCGGATGGAGGGTTTCCAGTCTGCGAAACACTTCCAGTGCCGGGCAACATATACATTCAATAGGATCCCAAAGGTCATTTGGTTCAGCCATTCTGCTGAAGAATGTTGTACTGCTGTAACGGGTTGTGTTGAGGATACCTGTTGTTAAAAGTGAGCCCAGTGTGAGTCTACACACTCGCATGTGTGTGCAATATTTCTCTCTATCACTCACACACACACACACACACACACACACACACACACACACACACACACACACACACACACACACACACACCCACTCTGGGGTCCCATGTGTGGAGTATCCCTTTTCTAAATAAAACAAGTTTGCGGGGAAGTAGGCCCTAGACAGAGGCAGGGGCGGGAGTTTGCTCTGTAATAAAAGCTGCTTTCGTTTGACAAGTTGTGCTTTTAACAGGAGACCTTTTAATTTTTGCGAGAAGGAAGCAATGAATTGTAAAGTATACTTTTCCAGAGCTGGGCCGTTAAGTGTGCCGTGTACACCACTGCTCACGGGAATGGCCCCGGCAATGGTTAACACATGTTATTTCTTTCTCCAATCTCTTCAAGTTTCTCTCTCTCTCTCTCTCGCTCTCGCTCTCGCTCTCGCTCTCGCTCTCGCTCTCTCTCGCTCTAACCAGACCTTTGTGTAGTCTCTCTAGTTTCAGTCTTCCTGTATCTCTCTGTCAATATGTCCTTCTTTCACCATTCATTCTAAATTCTAAACGTCTCTTTCCAGCTCTCTCTTCTCTAAAAGCCCCTTTCCATCTGACGTAACTGTGTGTGTGTGTGTGTGATGAGCAACGTCAGTCTGGCCATCCTGGTTTAGGAGAGGAGACGTGTCAATTTGTACGGGGGGGGGGGGCAGAGAGTAGGTCAGGGGTGAGGGGTTAGGTGGTGGGTAATCGTCAGCTGTCACTTGCTATAACACAATTCTCTGCAGACACACACACACACACCCCGCTGGTCCAATATCCTCAACACCCCAACGAGCCCCCAAAGCCTCACCAGCAACCTCTGTATTGCCCTGGTGCCTTGGCCAAGGCCAATGTGTTGACATTGAGATGTGTTTAGGACCAGAGGAGGAGGGAGGCAGGAGGAACAGAAGAGAGGAGGGGAAGGGAGGGAACAGAGAGGAGTAGAAAGAATTAGAGGAAAAGAGTGAGGGTCCAAAGCAGGAGGCCAGTTGAGATGTGGAGAGTGTGGTTTTACAGTACGACCCCATCGCCATGGGGACCCAATAAGGTCAAAGTTCATGGAGTAAAAAGCTCTATTGGGGAGTGTTCAAAATATCAGCCTCTTTGGACCGCTAACTCTCTATCTCTTTCATATGCTCTTTCTCTCTGTGCCCATTCCTTTCTTTCCCACTGCCTCCCTCGCACACTTTCTCATCTTCCACAATTTCCCATGCACTTTCCCTCCTTCCCCCTTAGCTCCTCTCTCCCTCCCCTTCCTCTCTCTTCTCAGAGCTGTCCTTGTGTGTGATCACAGTGGACATGATTAGTTTCCTTCATTAGTCCTGTAAAGGCTGGGCTGTGCCCCATGGCAAATATTGAGCCATGGAAATGAGAGCCATGTCCAGGTACACGTTCACACACACACTTTCACATACACACAGCACATAAACTCCGACCCAACACGCATACACACACACGTACACACATGTGCCAAGCCAGAGCCGTGTGGATGGCAGGCCCTGTCGGCACATGACTTTAATTGCATTAATTCATTAGACTTGACGAGCGCCAACTGTGCAAACCAAAGAGGAAACCTAAGAGTGACGCAGGGAGAACGTTGGGGAAACGCTGGCAGGAAAACACTGGGGAGGTTCCCTTCTCTCTCTGTGGCCGGCTGCCATGGGCCAGTGTCTGGGACAGAGGGCTCTGTGAGAATCTGCACGGTCACACACACACACACAGTCTCATGCATGTTCTTACCAAAGCTTCCTTGACATGCTCTCTTCCTTGACCTGGCCCAGTCTCTTACTCTGAAACTGACGCCACACACAACTATTACTTACCCACTTCAATGACCTTTGTAAGACACACACACACACACACACACACACACACACACACACACACACACACACACACAGGCTACTGACTCATGGGGACTTTGTGGTATGTACACAGACACACACACATATACTGAGATCAGGGTTATTGTCCGTGCTGGTAGAGGTGGGTAAGGGTTGAGTGTAATGTAGTGCGCTATATCCACTCTGTCCCCTCTACAATCACTTCCTGTGTGTTGAAGCCTGGCCGTCCTTTGTTCTGTCTTAATCCCTCTTCCTGCCCCATCCTGATCCTGCCCACCGCAGCCCTACTGGAGGACAGGTCAGCACATCTCACTCTCTGTGTGTGTGTGTGTGTGTGTGTGTGTGTGTGTGTGTGTGTGTGTGTGTGTGTGTGTGTGTGTGTGTGTGTGTGTGTGTGTGTGTGTGTGTGTGTGTGTGTGTGTGTGTGTGTGTGTGTGTGTGTGTGTGTGTGTGTGGGGTGGGATATGTTACGTGTGTCTCACACTGGCACACACGCCCAACACATGGACAATGTCAAGCTGATAAGTATGAGCTCTCTGAACAACAATCACTCTCTCTCTCACACAACGAACCGTAAGAGACACGGTTACTCTCTGTTGAGTTTGTAGGGAAACTTCCTCTGATAGAGGCCCTGTCTCTCTTTCCACACACACACACACATACACGCTGCTATTTTTCCATAGTTTGTGGTGAGGGGAGTTATGTGCTGATGTTTATAGTAATGTGTGTCTGTCTGGGGTGTGTGTCTGTCTGGGGTGTGTGTGTGTGACACTGTCTCGTGGAAGGAAAGGAGGTTTCTTGGAAGCACTGGGTCTGGGTAACCCTGTGGGTGGAGTAATATGGCTGTTTTGAATGTTTCTCTGTGTGTGTGTCTTTATTTAACTAGGCAAGTCAGTTAAGAACAAATTCTTATTTACAATGACGGCATACCGGGGAACAGTGGGTTAACTGCCTTGTTCAGGGGCAGAACGACAGATTTTTACCTCGTCAGCTCGGATATTCGATCCAGCAACCTTTCGGTTACTGGCCCAACGCTCTAACCACTAGGCTACCTGTCGTCTGTCTGTGCGTGCGTAGGTGGTAGTGTTTCTATAAACAAGTACACACACTTGTACACTTGCCTGTTCAATTCCCTCCCCCCAATTAGTACGTCTCATCTCAGTGAGGTTTTATATACTGTCGTCACTCAACAGAGACATGGATTAAAGCAGCCACCCAGTTCTAACCACTGGAATGCTGTCTTGTGTTCTCTGCTGTCTGAACTAAGTCTGCTGTTCATGTCCATAGGCGTTATGCAAGTATGTCAATACTGTGGATGTAGCCTACAGCACTGTTTCCCAACTCCAATCCTCCGGTCCCCCGGTCTCCCGGTCCTCCAGTACCTCCAGTCCTCCAGTACCTCCAGTCCCCCAGTCCTCCGGTCCTCCAGTCCCCCAGTCCTCCGGTCCTCCAGTCCCCCAGTCCTCCGGTCCTCCAGTACCTCCGGTCCTCCAGTACCTCCAGTCCTCCAGTACCTCCAGTCCTCCAGTCCCCCAGTCCTCCGGTCCTCCAGTACCCCCGACAGCACACATTTCTGTTCCCTGGACAAACTCACCTGATTCAACTCATTGTCTGTTTACATGCACACGAATAATTCCATTTTAAATTGATTATGGCAGTAGGCAGATTATGCAATTGTCATGTATAGACTTTACTCTGCTTATCAAAATCAAGTAAGCATACGCTGGTTAAACCACCTGGTTTTCTGAGCAATCTTTTGAATTATTAGGACATGTAAACACCTTAATGGGCATTTCAGCAGTGTCTTTGATCTGCGGATGTGCCAGCACCAGCCGAGAGCCTCCCTCGTTAGCAAGAGTGAAGTGAGTTTGGATCAACTGAATGTATGCGTCTTAGAAGTAGTTTTCACATACAAACGTTATATGTCCCAACTCCGAATCAAATATGCTTCCCAAAATTAACACAGTCGCTGTGGTAGAACGTTTATTCTGCATTTATCAGAGTGCCATCAGGGTAGCCTGATTTCAAAAGGGTCCATGTAAACAGGATTATTAGGGATATTGTTCTTCTTGCCATTATAATATTAATCTGACTAATCCACAGTAATCTCATTATTGTGTGCATATAACCACAATCATTGAAGGCTTGATGATTAGTTGACCAGTTGAATCAGGTGTGTTTGTCTTGGGCTACAACAGAAATGAGGGCTGTTGGGGGACTGGAACCACTCGTATGCAATTGTGTATTATATGTGCATTTGTTTTATTTATTTATTCAGTTAGTTGATTTGATAGAGACAGATTCAAACATTGAGACATCGAATCATCAACTCATCAACAGTCAGGTGCGTTGTATCCGCTTTTAATGCTAATTCACAGCATCAGCCCCTAGATGGAATTTACAGAAATATTCTCTAAAATGAGAGTTGATGTGTCTGTAACATCAGAGGCACGTTGTGACAACGTTGACATTGAACAGTCCCTGGCCTTGTGGTTGTGACCCAGCCAGTCAGTGTGATGTGGGAGGAATGAACGGGTTAATTGGACAGGCAGTGGAGCCAGGGAGATTGACCCCAGGGCGACCTTTCTGTGAGCTTGTGGTTTAACCCTCCACTACTGCTCATCAGACACGAGGGAGGGAGGACAGTACTAGGGAGGGAGGGAGGACAGTACTAGGGAGGGAGGGAGGGAGGGAGAGAGGACAGTACTAGAGAGGGAGGGAGGGAGAACAGTACGAGGGAGGGAGAACAGTACGAGGGAGGGAGGGCAGTACTAGGGTGGGAGGATAGTACTAGGGTGGGAGGGCAGTTCTAGGGTGGGAGGGCAGTTCTAGGGTGGGAGGATAGTACTAGGGTGGGAGGATAGTACTAGGGTGGGAGGATAGTACTAGGGTGGGAGGACAGTACTAGGGTGGGAGGATAGTACTAGGGTGGGAGGATAGTACTAGGGTGGGTGGGAGGACAGTACTAGGGTGGGTGGGAGGACAGTACTAGGGTGGGTGGGAGGACAGTACTAGGGTGGGTGGGAGGACAGTACTAGGGTGGGTGGGAGGACAGTACTAGGGTGGGTGGGAGGACAGTACTAGGGTGGGTGGGAGGACAGTACTAGGGTGGGAGGGAGGACAGTTCTAGGGAGAGAGTACAGTACTAGGGTGGGAGGGAGGACAGTTCTATGGAGGGAGTACAGTACTAGGGTGGGAGGGAGGACAGTACTAGGGAGGGAGGGAGGACAGTACTAGGGAGGGAGGGAGGACAGTACTAGGGAGGGAGGGAGGACAGTACTAGGGAGGGAGGGAGGACAGTACTAGGGAGGGAGGGAGGGAGGGAGAGAGGACAGTACTAGAGAGGGAGGGAGGGAGAACAGTACGAGGGAGGGAGGGCAGTACTAGGGTGGGAGGATAGTACTAGGGTGGGAGGATAGTACTAGGGTGGGAGGGCAGTTCTAGGGTGGGAGGATAGTACTAGGGTGGGAGGATAGTACTAGGGTGGGAGGATAGTACTAGGGTGGGAGGACAGTACTAGGGTGGGAGGATAGTACTAGGGTGGGAGGACAGTACTAGGGTGGGTGGGAGGACAGTACTAGGGTGGGTGGGAGGACAGTACTAGGGTGGGTGGGAGGACAGTACTAGGGTGGGTGGGAGGACAGTACTAGGGTGGGTGGGAGGACAGTACTAGGGTGGGTGGGAGGACAGTACTAGGGTGGGTGGGAGGACAGTACTAGGGTGGGAGGGAGGACAGTTCTAGGGAGAGAGTACAGTACTAGGGTGGGAGGGAGGACAGTTCTATGGAGGGAGTACAGTACTAGGGTGGGAGGGAGGACAGTACTAGGGAGGGAGGGAGGACAGTACTAGGGAGGGAGGGAGGAGAGTACTAGGGAGGGAGGGAGGGAGGACAGTACTAGGGAGGGAGGGAGGACAGTACTAGGGAGGGAGGACAGTACTAGGGTGGGAGGGAGGACAGTACTAGGGTGGGAGGGAGGACAGTACTAGGGTGGGAGGGAGGACAGTACTAGGGTGGGAGGGAGGACAGTTCTAGGGTGGGAGGGAGGACAGTTCTAGGGAGGGAGGACAGTACTAGGGTGGGAGGGAGGGAGAGAGGACAGTACTAGAGAGGGAGGGAGGACAGTACTAGAGAGGGAGGGAGGACAGTACTAGAGAGGGAGGGAGGATAGTACTAGGGTGGGAGGACAGTACTAGGGTGGGAGGATAGTACTAGGGTGGGAGGGCAGTACTAGGGAGGGAGGACCGTACTAGGGAGGGAGGACCGTACTAGGGAGGGAGGACCGTACTAGGGAGGGAGGACCGTACTAGGGAGGGAGGGAGGACCGTACTAGGGTGGGAGGGAGGACAGTACTAGGGTGGGAGGGAGGACAGTACTAGGGTGGGAGGGAGGACAGTACTAGGGTGGGAGGGAGGACAGTACTAGGGTGGGAGGGAGGACAGTACTAGGGTGGGAGGGAGGACAGTACTAGGGTGGGAGGGAGGACAGTACTAGGGAGGGAGGGAGGACAGTTCTAGGGAGGGAGGACAGTTCTAGGGAGGGAGGGAGGACAGTTCTAGGGAGGGAGGGAGGACAGTACTAGGGAGGGAGGGAGGACAGTACTAGGGAGGGAGGGAGGACAGTACTAGGGAGGGAGGGAGGACAGTACTAGGGAGGGAGGGAGGACAGTACTAGGGAGGGAGGACAGTACTAGGGTGGGAGGGAGGACAGTACTAGGGTGGGAGGGAGGACAGTACTAGGGTGGGAGGGAGGACAGTACTAGGGTGGGAGGGAGGACAGTACTAGGGTGGGAGGGAGGACAGTACTAGGGTGAGAGGGAGGACAGTACTAGGGAGGGAGGGCAGTTCTAAGGTGGGAGGATAGTACTAGGGTGGGAGGATAGTACTAGGGTGGGAGGATAGTACTAGGGTGGGAGGATAGTACTAGGGTGGGAGGACAGTACTAGGGTGGGAGGATAGTACTAGGGTGGGAGGACAGTACTAGGGTGGGAGGGAGGACAGTACTAGGGTGGGAGGGAGGACAGTACTAGGGTGGGAGGGAGGACAGTACTAGGGTGGGAGGACAGTACTAGGGTGAGAGGGAGGACAGTACTAGGGTGGGAGGATAGTACTAGGGTGGGAGGATAGTACTAGGGTGGGAGGATAGTACTAGGGTGGGAGGACAGTACTAGGGTGGGAGGATAGTACTAGGGTGGGAGGATAGTACTAGGGTGGGAGGACAGTACTAGGGTGGGTGGGAGGACAGTACTAGGGTGGGTGGGAGGACAGTACTAGGGTGGGTGGGAGGACAGTACTAGGGTGGGTGGGAGGACAGTACTAGGGTGGGTGGGAGGACAGTACTAGGGTGGGAGGGAGGACAGTTCTAGGGAGAGAGTACAGTACTAGGGTGGGAGGGTGGACAGTACTAGGGAGGGAGGGAGGACAGTACTAGGGAGGGAGGGAGGGAGGACAGTACTAGGGAGGGAGGGAGGACAGTACTAGGGTGGGAGGGAGGACAGTACTAGGGTGGGAGGGAGGACAGTACTAGGGTGGGAGGGAGGACAGTACTAGGGTGAGAGGGAGGACAGTACTAGGGAGGGAGGGCAGTTCTAAGGTGGGAGGATAGTACTAGGGTGGGAGGATAGTACTAGGGTGGGAGGATAGTACTAGGGTGGGAGGATAGTACTAGGGTGGGAGGACAGTACTAGGGTGGGAGGATAGTACTAGGGTGGGAGGACAGTACTAGGGTGGGAGGGAGGACAGTACTAGGGTGGGAGGGAGGACAGTACTAGGGTGGGAGGGAGGACAGTACTAGGGTGGGAGGGAGGACAGTACTAGGGTGGGGGGGAGGACAGTACTAGGGTGAGAGGGAGGACAGTACTAGGGTGGGAGGATAGTACTAGGGTGGGAGGATAGTACTAGGGTGGGAGGATAGTACTAGGGTGGGAGGACAGTACTAGGGTGGGAGGATAGTACTAGGGTGGGAGGATAGTACTAGGGTGGGTGGGAGGACAGTACTAGGGTGGGTGGGAGGACAGTACTAGGGTGGGTGGGAGGACAGTACTAGGGTGGGTGGGAGGACAGTACTAGGGTGGGTGGGAGGACAGTACTAGGGTGGGAGGGAGGACAGTTCTAGGGAGAGAGTACAGTACTAGGGTGGGAGGGTGGACAGTACTAGGGAGGGAGGGAGGACAGTACTAGGGAGGGAGGGAGGGAGGACAGTACTAGGGAGGGAGGGAGGACAGTACTAGGGTGGGAGGGAGGACAGTACTAGGGTGGGAGGGAGGACAGTACTAGGGTGGGAGGGAGGACAGTACTAGGGTGGGAGGGAGGACAGTTCTAGGGAGGGAGGACAGTACTAGGGTGGGAGGGAGGGAGAGAGGACAGTACTAGAGAGGGAGGGAGGACAGTACTAGAGAGGGAGGGAGGACAGTACTAGAGAGGGAGGGAGGGCAGTACGAGGGAGGGAGGGCAGTACGAGGGAGGGAGGGCAGTACTAGGGAGGGAGGACCGTACTAGGGAGGGAGGACCGTACTAGGGAGGGAGGGAGGGAGGACAGTACTAGGGAGGGAGGGAGGACAGTACTAGGGAGGGAGGGAGGACAGTACTAGGGAGGGAGGGAGGACAGTACTAGGGTGGGAGGGAGGACAGTACTAGGGTGGGAGGGAGGACAGTACTAGGGTGGGAGGGAGGACAGTACTAGGGTGGGAGGGAGGACAGTACTAGGGAGGGAGGGAGGACAGTTCTAGGGAGGGAGGACAGTACTAGGGTGGGAGGGAGGACAGTTCTAGGGAGGGAGGGAGGACAGTACTAGGGAGGGAGGGAGGACAGTACTAGGGAGGGAGGGAGGACAGTTCATGGGAGGGAGGGAGGACAGTACTAGGGTGGGAGGGAGGACAGTACTAGGGTGGGAGGGAGGACAGTACTAGGGTGGGAGGGAGGACAGTACTAGGGTGGGAGGGAGGACAGTACTAGGGTGGGAGGGAGGACAGTACTAGGGTGGGAGGGAGGACAGTACTAGGGTGGGAGGGAGGACAGTACTAGGGTGGGAGGGAGGACAGTACTAGGGAGGGAGGGAGGACAGTTCTAGGGAGGGAGGACAGTTCTAGGGAGGGAGGGAGGACAGTACTAGGGAGGGAGGGAGGACAGTACTAGGGAGGGAGGGAGGGAGGACAGTACTAGGGAGGGAGGGGAGGACAGTTCATGGGAGGGAGGACAGTACTAGGGTGGGAGGGAGGACAGTTCTAGGGAGGGAGGGAGGACAGTTCTAGGGAGGGAGGGAGGACAGTACTAGGGAGGGAGGGAGGACAGTACTAGGGAGGGAGGACAGTACTAGGGTGGGAGGGAGGACAGTACTAGGGTGGGAGGGAGGACAGTACTAGGGTGGGAGGGAGGACAGTACTAGGGTGGGAGGGAGGACAGTACTAGGGAGGGAGGGAGGACAGTTCTAGGGAGGGAGGACAGTTCTAGGGAGGGAGGGAGGACAGTTCTAGGGAGGGAGGGAGGACAGTACTAGGGAGGGAGGGAGGGAGGACAGTACTAGGGAGGGAGGGAGGACAGTACTAGGGAGGGAGGGAGGACAGTACTAGGGAGGGAGGGAGGACAGTTCATGGGAGGGAGGACAGTACTAGGGTGGGAGGGAGGACAGTTCATGGGAGGGAGGACAGTACTAGGGTGGGAGGGTGGACAGTACTAGGGTGGGAGGGAGGACAGTACTAGGGTGGGAGGGAGGACAGTACTAGGGTGGGAGGGAGGACAGTACTAGGGTGGGAGGGAGGACAGTACTAGGGTGGGAGGGAGGACAGTACTAGGGTGGGAGGGAGGACAGTACTAGGGAGGGAGGGAGGACAGTTCTAGGGAGGGAGGGAGGACAGTTCTAGGGAGGGAGGGAGGACAGTACTAGGGAGGGAGGGAGGACAGTACTAGGGAGGGAGGGAGGACAGTACTAGGGAGGGAGGGAGGACAGTACTAGGGAGGGAGGGAGGACAGTTCATGGGAGGGAGGGAGGACAGTACTAGGGTGGGAGGGAGGACAGTACTAGGGTGGGAGGGAGGACAGTACTAGGGTGGGAGGGAGGACAGTACTAGGGTGGGAGGGAGGACAGTACTAGGGTGGGAGGGAGGACAGTACTAGGGTGGGAGGGAGGACAGTACTAGGGTGGGAGGGAGGACAGTACTAGGGTGGGAGGGAGGACAGTACTAGGGTGAGAGGGAGGACAGTACTAGGGAGGGAGGGAGGACAGTACTAGGGAGGGAGGGCAGTTCTAAGGTGGGAGGATAGTACTAGGGTGGGAGGATAGTACTAGGGTGGGAGGATAGTATTAGGGTGGGAGGATAGTATTAGGGTGGGAGGACAGTACTAGGGTGGGAGGGAGGACAGTACTAGGGTGGGAGGGAGGACAGTACTAGGGTGGGAGGGAGGACAGTACTAGGGTGGGAGGGAGGACAGTACTAGGGTGGGAGGGAGGACAGTACTAGGGTGGGAGGACAGTACTAGGGTGAGAGGGAGGACAGTACTAGGGAGGGAGGGCAGTTCTAAGGTGGGAGGATAGTACTAGGGTGGGAGGATAGTACTAGGGTGGGAGGATAGTACTAGGGTGGGAGGATAGTACTAGGGTGGGAGGACAGTACTAGGGTGGGTGGGAGGACAGTACTAGGGTGGGTGGGAGGACAGTACTAGGGTGGGTGGGAGGACAGTACTAGGGTGGGTGGGAGGACAGTACTAGGGTGGGAGGGAGGACAGTTCTATGGAGGGAGTACAGTACTAGGGTGGGAGGGAGGACAGTACTAGGGAGGGAGGGAGGACAGTACTAGGGAGGGAGGGAGGGAGGACAGTACTAGGGAGGGAGGGAGGACAGTACTAGGGAGGGAGGGTGGACAGTACTAGGGTGGGAGGGAGGACAGTACTAGGGTGGGAGGGAGGACAGTACTAGGGTGGGAGGGAGGACAGTTCTAGGGAGGGAGGACAGTACTAGGGTGGGAGGGAGGGAGAGAGGACAGTACTAGAGAGGGAGGGAGGACAGTACTAGAGAGGGAGGGAGGACAGTACTAGAGAGGGAGGGAGGACAGTACTAGAGAGGGAGGGAGGACAGTACTAGAGAGGGAGGGCAGTACGAGGGAGGGAGGGCAGTACTAGGGAGGGAGGACCGTACTAGGGAGGGAGGACCGTACTAGGGAGGGAGGGAGGACAGTACTAGGGAGGGAGGGAGGACAGTACTAGAGAGGGAGGGCAGTACGAGGGAGGGAGGGCAGTACTAGGGAGGGAGGACCGTACTAGGGAGGGAGGACCGTACTAGGGAGGGAGGGAGGACAGTACTAGGGAGGGAGGGAGGACAGTACTAGGGTGGGAGGGAGGACAGTACTAGGGTGGGAGGGAGGACAGTACTAGGGTGGGAGGGAGGACAGTACTAGGGTGGGAGGGAGCACAGTACTAGGGAGGGAGGGAGGACAGTTCTAGGGAGGGAGGACAGTACTAGGGTGGGAGGGAGGACAGTTCTAGGGAGGGAGGGAGGACAGTACTAGGGAGGGAGGGAGGACAGTACTAGGGAGGGAGGGAGGACAGTACTAGGGAGGGAGGGAGGACAGTTCATGGGAGGGAGGACAGTACTAGGGTGGGAGGGAGGACAGTACTAGGGTGGGAGGGAGGACAGTACTAGGGTGGGAGGGAGGACAGTACTAGGGTGGGAGGGAGGACAGTACTAGGGTGGGAGGGAGGACAGTACTAGGGTGGGAGGGAGGACAGTATTAGGGTGGGAGGACAGTACTAGGGTGAGAGGGAGGACAGTACTAGGGAGGGAGGGAGGACAGTACTAGGGTGGGAGGGAGGACAGTTCATGGGAGGGAGGACAGTTCTAGGGTGAGAGGGAGGACAGTACTAGGGTGGGAGGGAGGACAGTACTAGGGAGGGAGGACAGTACTAGGGTGGGAGGGAGGACAGTACTAGGGTGGGAGGGAGGACAGTACTAGGGTGGGAGGGAGGACAGTACTAGGGTGGGAGGGAGGACAGTACTAGGGAGGGAGGGAGGACAGTTCTAGGGAGGGAGGACAGTTCTAGGGAGGGAGGGAGGACAGTTCTAGGGAGGGAGGGAGGACAGTACTAGGGAGGGAGGGAGGGAGGACAGTACTAGGGAGGGAGGGAGGACAGTACTAGGGAGGGAGGGAGGACAGTACTAGGGAGGGATGGAAGACAGTTCATGGGAGGGAGGACAGTACTAGGGTGGGAGGGAGGACAGTTCATGGGAGGGAGGACAGTACTAGGGTGGGAGGGTGGACAGTACTAGGGTGGGAGGGAGGACAGTACTAGGGTGGGAGGGAGGACAGTACTAGGGTGGGAGGGAGGACAGTACTAGGGTGGGAGGGAGGACAGTACTAGGGTGGGAGGGAGGACAGTACTAGGGTGGGAGGGAGGACAGTACTAGGGAGGGAGGGAGGACAGTTCTAGGGAGGGAGGGAGGACAGTTCTAGGGAGGGAGGGAGGACAGTACTAGGGAGGGAGGGAGGACAGTACTAGGGAGGGAGGGAGGACAGTACTAGGGAGGGAGGGAGGACAGTACTAGGGAGGGAGGGAGGACAGTTCATGGGAGGGAGGGAGGACAGTACTAGGGTGGGAGGGAGGACAGTACTAGGGTGGGAGGGAGGACAGTACTAGGGTGGGAGGGAGGACAGTACTAGGGTGGGAGGGAGGACAGTACTAGGGTGGGAGGGAGGACAGTACTAGGGTGGGAGGGAGGACAGTACTAGGGTGGGAGGGAGGACAGTACTAGGGTGGGAGGGAGGACAGTACTAGGGTGAGAGGGAGGACAGTACTAGGGAGGGAGGGAGGACAGTACTAGGGAGGGAGGGCAGTTCTAAGGTGGGAGGATAGTACTAGGGTGGGAGGATAGTACTAGGGTGGGAGGATAGTATTAGGGTGGGAGGATAGTATTAGGGTGGGAGGACAGTACTAGGGTGGGAGGGAGGACAGTACTAGGGTGGGAGGGAGGACAGTACTAGGGTGGGAGGGAGGACAGTACTAGGGTGGGAGGGAGGACAGTACTAGGGTGGGAGGGAGGACAGTACTAGGGTGGGAGGACAGTACTAGGGTGAGAGGGAGGACAGTACTAGGGAGGGAGGGCAGTTCTAAGGTGGGAGGATAGTACTAGGGTGGGAGGATAGTACTAGGGTGGGAGGATAGTACTAGGGTGGGAGGATAGTACTAGGGTGGGAGGACAGTACTAGGGTGGGTGGGAGGACAGTACTAGGGTGGGTGGGAGGACAGTACTAGGGTGGGTGGGAGGACAGTACTAGGGTGGGTGGGAGGACAGTACTAGGGTGGGAGGGAGGACAGTTCTATGGAGGGAGTACAGTACTAGGGTGGGAGGGAGGACAGTACTAGGGAGGGAGGGAGGACAGTACTAGGGAGGGAGGGAGGGAGGACAGTACTAGGGAGGGAGGGAGGACAGTACTAGGGAGGGAGGGTGGACAGTACTAGGGTGGGAGGGAGGACAGTACTAGGGTGGGAGGGAGGACAGTACTAGGGTGGGAGGGAGGACAGTTCTAGGGAGGGAGGACAGTACTAGGGTGGGAGGGAGGGAGAGAGGACAGTACTAGAGAGGGAGGGAGGACAGTACTAGAGAGGGAGGGAGGACAGTACTAGAGAGGGAGGGAGGACAGTACTAGAGAGGGAGGGAGGACAGTACTAGAGAGGGAGGGCAGTACGAGGGAGGGAGGGCAGTACTAGGGAGGGAGGACCGTACTAGGGAGGGAGGACCGTACTAGGGAGGGAGGGAGGACAGTACTAGGGAGGGAGGGAGGACAGTACTAGAGAGGGAGGGCAGTACGAGGGAGGGAGGGCAGTACTAGGGAGGGAGGACCGTACTAGGGAGGGAGGACCGTACTAGGGAGGGAGGGAGGACAGTACTAGGGAGGGAGGGAGGACAGTACTAGGGTGGGAGGGAGGACAGTACTAGGGTGGGAGGGAGGACAGTACTAGGGTGGGAGGGAGGACAGTACTAGGGTGGGAGGGAGCACAGTACTAGGGAGGGAGGGAGGACAGTTCTAGGGAGGGAGGACAGTACTAGGGTGGGAGGGAGGACAGTTCTAGGGAGGGAGGGAGGACAGTACTAGGGAGGGAGGGAGGACAGTACTAGGGAGGGAGGGAGGACAGTACTAGGGAGGGAGGGAGGACAGTTCATGGGAGGGAGGACAGTACTAGGGTGGGAGGGAGGACAGTACTAGGGTGGGAGGGAGGACAGTACTAGGGTGGGAGGGAGGACAGTACTAGGGTGGGAGGGAGGACAGTACTAGGGTGGGAGGGAGGACAGTACTAGGGTGGGAGGGAGGACAGTACTAGGGTGGGAGGGAGGACAGTATTAGGGTGGGAGGACAGTACTAGGGTGAGAGGGAGGACAGTACTAGGGAGGGAGGGAGGACAGTACTAGGGTGGGAGGGAGGACAGTTCATGGGAGGGAGGACAGTTCTAGGGTGAGAGGGAGGACAGTACTAGGGTGGGAGGGAGGACAGTACTAGGGTGGGAGGGAGGACAGTACTAGGGTGGGAGGGAGGACAGTACTAGGGTGGGAGGGAGGACAGTACTAGGGAGGGAGGGAGGACAGTACTAGGGTGGGAGGGAGGACAGTACTAGGGTGGGAGGGAGGACAGTACTAGGGTGGGAGGGAGGACAGTACTAGGGTGGGAGGGAGGACAGTTCTAACGCCAAAGAGAGACCAGTTGTCACTCACATAGGGACCTCTCTAACCTCAATTGCCCAATTATTGGCAAAAGAGTTGATCTGATTGGTCAAAGGACCAATTTGTGAAAAAAGATCAGAATTGGCCTGCCAGAATACCACACTGTGATTTATGGGTCGCTCGGTTAGTGTGTGTGTTAGAGATATGAACATGGTTTTCTGTGTGTGTGTGTGGGGGGGGGGGGCGTGTCTGATAATTACTGTGTGTGTCTCCCGTCATCCACATGTAAAGTTGACCTTCTGTGGCCTTTCCAGGCAGAGTGGACACGTGGTCCCCCAGAGCCTAGAGGCTGCTTCCTCCTCAAACTAGACCTGACTGTCTGGCTGACTGGCTGACTGACTGACCTCTTAGCTCGCTCTCGCTCTCACCCTTCCCCTCTCTCTCAGCCGTCTGTAGTGGGACGGTCTGAGGCAGCTTGACAGGGGAGAGGCCAGGGGGTTTCTGGGGGGGTGCCCCAGGTCACTGTCCCCATGTCAGACATCTACCTGGAGCTCAGGGGTTAGATGACTGGGAAGCCTATAGATGGTTAGGGGGGTTTGTGTGTGTGACCTCAGCACCATGCTGTGGGCAGTGTGACAGTGAGTTGCAGCGACATCTGTTCCCCAGTAGGAGCCCAGTAGACCAGCGTTAGAGGCAGCCCTGTTGTGTGTGTGGATGTTACAGAGAGGGCTTACAGGGCAGTTTATACACCCTGAGCCAATCAGATCATCTTAAACCAACACACAGCTAAAGCCCCACAGCTGCCATGGCAAACACAAACAGTCAAGTACCCTTGACCTCAGTCACACGCACACCCACATATACAGTTGAAGTCTGAAGTTTACATACACCTTAGCCAAATACATTTAAACTCAGTTTTTCACAATTCCTGACATTTAATCAGAGTAAAAATGTCCTGTTTTAGGTCATTTAGGATCAACACTTTATTTTAAGAATGTGAAATGTCAGAATAATAGTAGAGAGAAGAATTTATTTCAGCTATTATTTCTTTCATCACATTCCCAGTGGGTCAGGAGTTTACATACACTAAATTAGTATTTGGTAGCATTGCCTTTAAATTGTTTAACTTGGGTCGAACATTTTGGGTAGCCTTCCACAAGCTTCCCACAATAAGTTGGGTGAATTTTGGCCCATTCCTCCTAACAGAGCTGATGTAACTGAGTCAGGTTTGTAGGCCTCCTTGCTCACACATGCTTTTTCAGTTCTGCCCACAAATGTCTATGGGATTGAGGTCAGGGCTTTGTGATGGCCACTCCAATACCTTGAGTTTGTTGTCCTTAAGCCATTTTGCCACAACTTTGGAAGTATGCTTGGGGTCATTGTCCATTTGGAAAACCCATTTGTGACCAAGCTTTAACTTCCTGACTGATGTCTTGAGATGTTGCTTCAATATATCCACATAATTTGCCTCCTCATGAAGTCATCTATTTTGTGAAGTGCACCAGTCCCTCCTGCAGCAAAGCACCCCTACAACATGATGCTGCCACCCCGTTCTTCACGGTTGGGATGGTGTTCTTCGGCTTGCAAGCCTCCATCTTTTTCTTCCAAACATAACGATGGTCATTATGGCCAAACAGATCTATTTTTGTTTCATCAGACCAGGACATTTCTCAAAAAAATACAATCTTTGTCCCCATGTGCAGTTGCAAACCGTAGTCTGACTTTTTTATGGCGGTTTTGGAGCAGTGGCTTCTTCCTTGCTGAGCGGCCTTTCAGGTTATGTCGATATAGGACTTGTTTTACTGTGAATATTAGATACTTTTGTACCTGTTTCCTCCCGTGTCTTCACAAGGTCCTTTGCTGTTGTTCTGGGACTGTTGTTCTTTTCACACAAAAGTACGTTCATCTCTAGGAGACAGAACGCGTCTCCTTCCTGAGCGGTATGACGGCTGCGTGGTCCCATGGTGTTTATACTCGCGTACTATTGTTTGTACAGATGAACGTGGTGCCTTCAAGCGTTTGGAAATTGCTCCCAAGGATGAACCAGACTTGTGGAGGTCTACAATTTTTTTTCTTTTGATTTTCCCATGATGTCAAGCAAAGAGGCACTGGGTTTGAAGGTAGGCCTTGAAATACATCCACAGGTACACCTCCAATTGACTCAAATTATGTCAATTAGCCTATCAGAAGCTTCTAAAGCCATGACATAATTTTCTGGAATTTTCCAAGCTGTTTAAAAGGCACAGTCAACTTAGTGTATGCAAACTTCTGACCCACTGAAATTGTGATACAGTGAATTATAAGTGAAATAATCTGTCTGTAAACAATTGTTGGAAAAATGACTTGTGTCATGTACAAAGTAGATGCCCTAACCGACTTGCCAAAACTATAGTTTGTTAACAAGAAACTTGTGGAGTGGTTGAAAAACAAGTTTTAATGACTCCAACCTAAGTGCATGTAAACTTCCGACTTCAACTGTACACACACACACACACACACACACACACACACACACACACACACACACACACACACACTGGCCTCACTCCTACACTATGCTGCTGCAACTCCCTGCAATGTGAAACGATGAAATCCAAACAACTTTTGAAATCAAATATTCAGACTATACTTTTTTTGTTTGAAATTGTAATATAACTAACACGACTCACTAACACGACTCACTGCACTGAATTACTGATATTTTCAAATATTTTAAGTAGACAATAAATCATGGATACCTATTCCCTTATTTTTGAAATAATCTACTGCCTTTTTATCCAAATTGGCCTTTAGTCCACTGCCCCATAAACCCGGATCTAGGAACGGCTTTCCTAATCCCAATGCTAATGTCCAACACTAGAGGCTGAGATGTAACAGATCTCAGGCCAGTCCTTAGGAGTGACTGTTATTCAGTGAATAGGTCAGGGAGGGGTGTGAGGTGTTGACAGGTGGAGAGGCCGCAGGAGAACTAATTCTGTTTATTTGTTGGTTTTTAACTGGAGAGGGAGACATAAAGCTGTAAATCTCACACACACACACACACACACACACACACTGGACGAGTTGAAGCATAAGAGAGGCAGGTTTCCACCAGCTCTCTGTGTACACTGAGCCAAGTATAACATGTGCACAGCAGTCGACAGAGAGAGGGGGGAGTGAAAAGGGGAGAAGAGAGAGAGGATGAGAGGGAATGGGAAGACAAGGTGAGTAAGGAAGAGCAAGAGAGAGAGAGACAAAGGGAGAGAGGAGGCGAGTGAGTAAGGGAGAGAGCATAACAGTTTGAGAGAAAGAGCGAGTGATGGAAACAGAGGAAGAGGGGGAAGGGGGATCAAAAGAAGAAAAAATACGCAAATGAGTGAAAAGGGAAAAAAGCTGGAGAGTCCTCCTTGCCTGGATAATAAATTGTTCACGGTCTGTGGCATTTCAACATTTTATGTTCTCCCCGCTATAAAAAGTAATCAATTTGGTCTAAATCACCCCTTCCCTAACTGTCAGAAGGCAGGAGGAGGAGGGCTCTCTTACAACCCAGAAAAGAGGGAAGAAGTGAAAAAATGAGTGAAATACACAAGAAGGAAATTAGAATGATGTGTTCAAATCTGGTCGTGGTCACAACAAACCAGCGTACACACAGCCAAACTGACGTTGCGGAAACATTGTGTGCCAAGCTGGAGAGAACCCATCGTGGTTATTTGATATGTCTTCCATATCAGAGGAAATGGATCATTAACCCAATTGGAGTTATTTATGGAGCGGAACATGCAGGATACTGCTGTGGTTCAGGAGAAAATTATGTGGTATTTTCCTATCGTGAATCAAGCTTTGTATCAAAATCTTGTGTTTGGATCTTGCCGTGACCTTACCAAGTCCAGTTATTCTTTTCCCATTGCCAGTAGATTAACACATATTGGTCTAGATTTAAACCAAAGCGCTTTTATTGGTCGATTGGTTTCAAAGATGTTGGTGCAGGCAGCACCAGCTATCCATTCTTCCCTAACCTAGTAACAAGAGCTAGGAGAAACGCCTGCAATGATACCCAGAACCTGGACTATTGAATCAGCTGTGCCCATATACAGTATCTCCCCCGAGTAACCACACACACACACACACACACACACACACACACACACACACACACACACACACACACACACACACACACACACACACACACACACACACACACACACACACGGTGAGCCTCACTGCCAATCAGACACTCAACCCCTAGCTCTGCGAGAGTATTCTCTTTGTTACTGTTTGTCGTTATATGAAAGCCGTGGTGTACTGGGAAGACACAGGGATACTAAATAGGCTCTGTGTCACTAAGGGCCTCTAGGCTTTGGGCTATAGGATTACTGTTGGCGTTAGAAGTTCATAAAGTGGGCCTCTGCTGGGTTGGGCTGTACTCTACTGTACTATACTGTACTCTACTGTACTCTACTGTACTCTACTGTACTCTACTCTACTGTACTCTACTGTGCTGTACTCCACTGTACTCTACTCTACTGTACTCTACTCTACTGTGTGCCAAGGTGCTGACATACAATAGTGACGACTTCCCACTTTGCTCCCCCTCCAGCTATCCCTGCAGGTCATGTTAGGTTGGGAGGGGGGGCTTTCGGGGGATTGTTGGCTGTTTAGGGGTGTAACCAAGGGCAGCCGTAGTTGAGGAGATCATGTCTCTGGCTCCTACAATAATGTATTGAACTCCCTCCTACTGTGGAGTTTTTAATTAGTGCTAAAGCAGGTAAGTAGGCTTCTCTCTGTCTCTCTCCCACTGTCTCTATCTCTGTGTGTGTGTGTGTGTGTGTGTGTGTGTGTGTGTGTGTGTGTGTGTGTGTGTGTGTGTGTGTGTGTGTGATTTATTTGTGCTCTCCTGCTTGTGTTGCTAGCGGTAACAGAGTGTGTGTGTAGAAACGCGTGGCAGGTTTCCCACCCTGGCGGCCAGCAACCCTACTGTGACCAGCTTAAAGCCCCCAAACACTGCAGACACACACCCTGCAGACACATACCCTGCAGCGACACTGATTAAAGTAGCAAAGATCCTACCAAGGCCGTTGTTTGGGGTTCTGTGTGTGCGTTTTGAGTTTGGTGTGTGCGCATGTAGTTGACTAGAAGTTCTGCAATATTGCTCTCATCATTTGTGTGAAAGGGTTTCACACGGCAGACCGTTATTCAACTGTTAGTGAAAGTGCTCCCCCCCTACACTCTCTCTCTCCTCTACCCTCCTCTTTCCTCTACACTCTCTCTACCCTTCACTCTCATTCTCTGTAACCAATGCACAAGCACTCTCTCCATTCTCCAAACTCACTCTTTCTCCTCAGACTCTGTGTTGACTTTCTCCTCTGCTGTGTTGTTGTTAGCAGCTGCTGTAGATCTTTTCCCCTGGTAATGGGATCCCGTCCCTGGAGGTCTGGAGAGAGGGTGGGACTCCCGTTCTTTAGCAGCAACGTTGATTTGTCACCACAATCTAATGAATAACTTAATGAATCCCAGGCCTTCGCACTGTATATGTTAGAGGGGAGGGAGAGAGAGAGGGGAGGGAGAGAGAGAGTGGAGGAGAGAGAGAGTGGAGGAGAGCGAGAGGGGCTCTGTGAGAAAGAGAGAATGAAGGCTCATGTATAGAAACTGATAGAGGGACTTAGAGAAGGCAAAGTGTAGACTGCTTAAGGAATGTCATTTTGTACTCTTAACATTGCAACCTTAAAACAGGTGGAGGGAGAGAGTGTTATTGAGAGATGGAAGCATAGATGGACAAAAGACAGAATGTGAAGAGACAGTGACAGAGTGAGGCATAAAGAGAGAGGGAGAGCAACCCACATAGTGTGTCAGACAGACAGAAAGGACAGTATGTCTGGAGGTGTATGAGGTTAAGTAAAAGTCTACAATTATTTGGTTTTAAATAAACTTAAGTATCAAAAGTAAATGGAATTTATGGGCACACTCCATCACTCTGACATCATTTACAAACAAAGCATTTGTGTTTAGTGAGTCCGCCAGATCAGAGGCAGTAGGGATGACCAGGGATGTTCTATTGATAAGTGTGTGAATTGGACCATTTTCTTGTCCTGCTAAGCATTCAAAATGTAAAAAGTACTTTTGGGTGTCAGGGAAAATGTATTGAGTAAAAGTAAATTATTTTCTTTAGGAATGTAGTGAAGTAAAAGTTGTCAAAAATATAAATAGTTAAGTACAGATACACCAAAAATCTACTTAAGTAGTAATTTAAAGTAAGTTCTTTACACCATTGCTCTCTCACTCACTCACTCACACACACACACACACACACACACACACACACACACACACACACACACACACACACACACACACACACACACACACACACGATGTTTGCTGAGATCAGAGACTAGGGAGGTTGAGTGGGGGGAGGGGATGGTCGGCAGGGGAAGCTTCTGAGTGACAGCTGATAAGAGGCCCTCTGGCGGCCCCACAGTGACATCATAATGTCTAGGTTCAGGGAAGAGGAGTACAGTGGTACTGCAGTAAGGTACTGTGGTCTGTTATTTATATCCAAAGTTAGTCATTAGTAAACACTAACCAGTAAAAGAGGAGCACCGAGTATTTTCATTAAAGGAAAAACCCACCCAGAACCACTCATTCCTTTAATTTACAGTGTTAAATAACAGTAATATGTGAGAACAATATTTTTTGTGAACAAATGTTTCATTTTGGCGTTTATAATAGTGTTGGAGCATTGCATATGAAATCCACAATGCAATGCTCTCTCTATGGGCTGGATGACTAGCTAGCAAATGTAGCTCCACACAATAATACCAAAGACAATATCAGAATGTAACATAGCTAGTTAGTGCAGTTTGTTTAGGCGATTTTACAGCTATCAATTTAGGAATCTACAATCTCACCATGTTAAACCTGCAGATCGATGTGTCTGACATTCGCAACGGCAGATATACTTTTCAGTACAGTGAGGGAAAAAAGTATTTGATCCCCTGCTGATCTTGTACGTTTGCCTACTGACAAAGAAATTATCAGTCTATAATTTTAATGGTAGGTTTATTTGAACAGTGAGAGACAGAATAACAACAACAAAATCCAGAAAAACACATGTCAAAAATCTTATAAATTGATTTGCATTTTACTGAGGGAAATAAGTATTTGATCCCTCTGCAAAACATGACTTAGTACTTGATGGCAAAACCCTTGTTGGCAATCACAGAGGTCAGACCTTTCTTGTAGTTGGCCACCAGGTTTGCACACATCTCAGGAGGGATTTTGTCCCACTCCTCTTTGCAGATCTTCTCCAAGTCATTAAGATTTCGAGGCTGACGTTTGGCAACTCGAACCTTCAGCTCCCTCCACAGATTTTCTATGGGATTAAGGTCTGGAGACTGGCTAGGCCACTCCAGGACCTTAATGTGCTTCTTCTTGAGCCACTCTTTTGTTGCCTTGGCCGTGTGTTTTGGGTCATTGTCATGCTGGAATACCCATCCACAACCCATTTTCAATGCCCTGGCTGAGGGAAGGAGGTTCTCACCCAAGATTTGACAGTACATGGCCCCGTCCATCGTCCCTTTGATGCGGTGCCGTTGTCCTGTCCCCTTAGCAGAAAAACACCCCCAAAGCATAATGTTTCCACCTCCATGTTTGACGGTGGGGAGGGTGTTCTTGGGGTCATAGGCAACATTCCTCCTCCAAACACGGCGAGTTGAGTTGATGCCAAAGAGCCCCCCGACACATAAACTACTGCAGCATAAATACTGGAGGCTGAGACAGGAGGGGTCAGGAGACACTGTGGCCCCATCAGAAGAAACCCCCGGACAGGGCCAAACAGGAAGGATATAACCCCACCCACTTTGCCAAAGCACAGCCCCCACACCACTAGAGGGATATCTTCAACCACCAACTTACAATCCTGAGACAAGGCCGAGTATAGCCCACAAAGATCTCCACCACAGCACAAACCAAGGGGGGGCGCCAACCCAGACAGGAAGATCACGTCAGTAACTCAACCCACTCAAGTGACGCACCCCTCCCAGGGACGGCATGAAAGAGCACCAGTAAGCCAGTGACTCAGCCCCTGTAATAGGGTTAGAGGCAGAGAATCCCAGTGGAGAGAGGGGAACCGGCCAGGCAGAGACAGCAAGGGCGGTTCGTTGCTCCAGAGCCTTTCCGTTCACCTTCACACTCCTGGGCCAGACTACACTCAATCATATGACCTACTGAAGAGATAAGTCTTCAGTAAAGACTTAAAGGTTGAGACCGAGTCTGCGTCTCTCACATGGGTAGGCAGACCATTCCATAAAATGGAGCTCTATAGGAGAATGCCCTGCCTACAGCTGTTTGCTTCGAAATTCTAGGGACAGTAAGGAGGCCTGCGTCTTGTGACCGTAGCGTACATGTAGGTATGTAAGGCAGGACCAACTCGGAAAGATAGGTAGGAGCAAGCCCATGTAACGCTTTATAGGTTAACAGTAAAACCTTGAAATCAGCCCTTGCCTTAACAGGAAGCCAGTGTAGGGAAGCTAGCACTGGAGTAATATGATCAAATTTCTTGGTTCTAGTCAGGATTCTAGCAGCCGTATTTAGCACTAACTGAAGTTTATTTAGTGCTTTATCCGGGTAGCCGGAAAGTAGAGCATTGCAGTAGTCTAACCTAGAAGTAACAAATGCATGGATTAATTTTTCTGCATCATTTTTGGACAGAAAATTTCTGATTTTTGCAATGTTACATAGATGGAAAAAAGCTGTCCTTGAAACAGTCTTGATATGTTCGTCAAAAGAGAGATCAGGGTCAAGAGTAACGCCGAGGTCCTTCACAGTTTTATTTGAGACGACTTTACAACCATCAAGATTAATTGTCAGATTCCTATCTCCTTTCTATAATATCTGGCAATGGCACCATGCAATGCACCCTGGACTAAAGAGGCAGACCTTCCGTTAAATTACACATTTCTCGAGGTAGGAATATAAAAGAAAAGAGAAAAAAAAGATCAATGGCTCATTGGAGAGAAGACATCACCCCTAGTTATGACATCGGCCAGTATTGAAATCTGACATGTATGAAAGACGTTTTTTGCGTTATAAAAGTTGTATTTTTATTAACGTGTAGTGAGAGACTTTATCACGGTGCTACATCATACCGGCCAGATTTCTGCCTGCTTGAACGCCAATAACTCAGATATACATGAAATGACCCAGGGAATCGATAGAACATCACTCAGAGACGCACTAAAACAATATAACATTCAAAATAGCTGATCCTTTCCTTTCAGTATAACCTGGTCCTCTCTTCCAAACATTATTGCATTGTGTTTCACAAATATTGGAATTAAATACCGATCTCATCATGAATTATGCTCAACCCAAACCCATATGCCCTGCAGTTAAACCTTAACTACTAGTATTCGCTATGTTATTAGCTATAATAGCTGTGTCAGCAGTATTAGTACCAGCAGTAGTTTCTCTACACTCATAACAGGAATCTGGAGTCAGTCAACCTAGTGTCTCCACTCTCTCGGGTACACCTTAGACCACTGTTCCCACCTACACTGTGTGTGTGTGTGTGAATATCGTGTGTGTGTGTGTGTCTGCACTCATACTCTCTCCCTCCTGAGGCTACCGTATAGGTAAGTCCTGTTCAGTTTGCGGAGGAACCCCCACAGTGAAACGGATGGAGATCAGGTACATTAACCCCAGAGCCATAACAACAGTCACTGTATCGTTACCAGTCAGTGGGTTTGGATGGTAGGGGGTGAACATTCGTCTGCCTCATCCATTCTGCTATTCTGACAGAGGGATTGGTGGGAAAGGTACAACACTGGTCAAATGAATGCAACGATGGTGAACACACCATCCAATACACACAGAAGCACACGTGCACAAGCACACTCATGTATGCACAGACACAGAAACACACACACGCGCACACACACACACAGTCTTGTTTCACTAACCTTGTGGGGACACACAATTTATCCCTTTCAAAATCCTTTTTTCCTTAACCTTAACTGTAGCCTTAACCCCTAACACTAATTCTAACCCTAAACCCCCTAGAAATAGCCTTTTTCCTTGTGGGGACCAGTAAAATGTCCCCAGTTGGTCAAATTGTTTTTAGTTTAATATTCTTTGAGGACTTCCGGTCCCCACAAGTATAGTTAAACATGTCCATATGTACACACACACACACACACACACACACACACACACACACACACACACACACACGGAGACACGTGGTAAGGAAATGTCCCTGTGGTTGTATCCAGAGGCAGAGGAAGCGTCTGAGTAACAGAGCCCTTGTCTGGGACCTGGGTTACCTGGACTAACTATGGGCCCCTTTCTTTAGCTTGTGGTTTATAGGGGCCCTAATGTGGTTAACAGGGGCCCTTGTCTGTTTTTGCGGGCTGCTTGTCTGGGTTTGTAGAGCCACAGGTACTGTATGAGTGTATTATGGTACTAGGAACCACGTCTGTGTGCAAATCTGTGAAGGAGAGAAGGCCCAGCCATTCCACACACACACACACACACACACACACACACACACACACACACACACACACACACACACACACAATGTTGACTTGGCCTTTTCATGGAACTCTCCAAAAATATGCGCCAATCCTGCACACCGCAGCCAGAATCACACACGTATGCATGCACAACACACACACACCTACACACGTATGCATGCACACATACAGGTATGCATTCTCACACACACACACAGAAGTACTCATTGTTTGCTCTCGAGGGCTTTCCCCCCATTACCGTCAACCCTGCAAATGAGGACACGAGGAAACCCCGCTGAACAATCTCAAGAGCTTCCCTCTCCTAAACAATAACCACACACACACACACACACACACACACACACACACACACACACACACACACACACACACACACACACACAGAAATCCGGCCCTTCCAAAACAATGCTAACAGTAAGCCTATAAATAAGCTCAATATTGACCTGTGGATAGGGTTACGTAAAAACAAACATGCCCAACGTTCTGGAACAGAACCAAGGGCAACGTCGTCGGGATTACCCAGGAATGTCCAACTTCCTCTGGTAAACGGAGGTGAATGAAAGAATTCCAAAAAGTGAAGCAGGACCGAACTCTCTCCTGGTTTGATGTTGCTTTGTTTGAAAGTGTGGCAAGTCTGAGGTTAATGTGTGTCCATGAGACTATGAGAGAGTGAGGCTGTGGTTTGCGTATGTGTATGCGTACTAATGTACATGTGTGTATGCATGCAGCTACATGTGTGTGTACTTGCATAGTAACATATGTGTCTGCGTATGCATGTATGTGTGTGTTTGTACATGAGTGTGCAAGGTGAGCGTGGGGTTATGGATGACAGCGGGGAGTGTGTTGGTGGTTGGTTGGTGCTAGGTAAATATTGAGTGTGTATTTACTGTGGAACAACGGGAACAAAGACGGCCCTGTGTCTGACAGAGAGAGAGAACATGTGAGCACTGCAGAGTGGGGATGCATAGAGAGTGTGAGGGTGTTTGATTGAGACAGTGTGTCTGTCTGTGCGTATGTCTCCATTAAAGCTGGAAGTGTTGTGAAGAGATGTGAAGAGATGTGTGTATGTTATAAAGATGTTTATAACACACACACCAAAGCATAACACCATATGAATGAATAAGACAAATGGAAAGGCTCGTCCATGGAATAGTAATTTGAAACACTGGTCACATATGCACTGGAATTATGCGATCTTAATTCTCACTATGGGAATGGGAGAGGGTGGAATAAGACACACAAACACACAGCAGGTCCAGCTGGTCGGGCGTCTTCAGGATGTCCCATGCTGTAGTCCCCACCTGCTTCAAGGAGTACACCATCTTCCCAGTGCCCAAGAAAAACAAGGTGACATGTCGAAATGACTATCGCCCCATCACACTCACCTCGGTCATCATGAAGTGCTTCGAGGGGTTGGTCATGGCCCACATCAAGGCCAGCATGCCAGGCACACTGGACCCACTCCAATTTGCCTCCAAACAATTCCACGGAACATGCCATTTGAATGCTATTCACACGGCCGTAACACATCTGGACAAGAGGAACACCGGCTGTGAGGATTGGCAACAACACCTCCTCCACACTGACACTTAACACAGGGGCCCCCCAGGGGTGTGTCCTCAGCCCTTTGCTGTACTCTCTGTTCACCCACGACTGCGTGGCTTTGCACAGCACCATAAGTGAACTGGCATTGTGGTGCCAGGATAACAACCTCTCCCTCAATGTCAGCAAAACAAAGTAATTTGATTGTTGACTTCAGGAAGCAGAGGAGGGAACATTCCCCGATCCACATCAACAGGACTTGAGTAGAGAGAGTCAGCAGTTTAAGTTCCTTGACGTCCACATCACTGAGGACTTGACATGGACCAACAACACCACCACTCTTGTCAAGAGAGCGCAACAGCGTCTCTACTTCCTAAAGCGGCTGAAGAAATTTGGCGTGCCACCCCGGGTCCTCTCCAAATACTACTGCTGCACCATTGAGAGTATCCTGACCGGTTGCATCACGGCCTGGTACAGGAATTGCACCGTCCATGGCCGCAATGCACTCCAGCAGGTGGTGAAGATGTCCCAGTACATCACTGGGACCGTGCTCCCACCCATCCAGGACATCTACTCTAAAAAAGGGCCGCAGCATCATCAAGGACCCCACACACCCCAGAAACTGTTCACTCCCTTCCCATCGGGCAGACGGTATTGGAGAATGAGGTCTAATACCAACAGGATCAGAGACAGTTTCTATCTACAAGCCAGAGTGTGTGATGTGCTGCTTGTTTCCATGGGGAGGTAGGATTGAGGCAGTGACTTTAGATGTGCTTCAGGGAGCCTGTGTGTGTTGAAAGTGTGTGTTGTATGTGTGTGTTGAATGTGTATGTGTGTATGCTCGAGCCAAAGATCCACTGCGAATTTCAATGTCCGTCCAGGTAAGCAGGACGTGTGGAGATGATTTCAAAACCGGCCACTAGGGGCCACAGTGAGAGCTATTACCATCAAGTAGACTTGGGTTTTTCTAGGGCGTTGACGCTGGAGCTTACGGCATACGCCAATCCACGAGGGTCACGTTTTCAATCCCAGTGCTAGGCACACGTTCCAAACCTTAACCCTTACCTTAACAATTCAGAATTAATGTCTAAACTTAACCTTCAGAATTTGACATTTATGGACAAACGACAGATTCTGCAATGAGACTGTGAGAGCTTGTTGGCTACAGAGATTGGTCTGGGGAGAAGAAGGACAAACTCCATCTCTCTCTCACTCACTCACTCACTCACTCACTCACTCACTCACTCACTCACTCTCTCACACACACACACGTGTGTTTTCACTCAGCTCCATGGAGACATGGGAAGGATGAGTTCCTCCCGTCTGTAAGCACTGTGGGTCTGTAAGTCTCTCTCCCACGACCAACACTCCTACTTGGGGACCTGAGGTGTGTTTGTGTGTGTGTGTGCATGCATGCGTTGTGGTGTGTACGTTGAGCTCACAAGAAGATCTGGCCATATGTGTTCCAGATGAGCCCATCATGGCGGCGTAACCACGGAGACCACAGGAGCGATGGCTGTAGCAGCTCTAGAGTTGATCAAAGTGATCAGAAGCATCAAAGTGATCTAGTGATGAAATAACCCCCTCAAGTCCCCCTCACATCACTCTTTGCACCTAACCACAGATCTAGGATCAGATTACCCAACCCCTAACCTTAACCATTAGGGAGATGGAAAAACTCTGTCAGTGGACAACGTCTACTACTGTACACTCCCCATCGTCTTCAGCATGTAGGCTATAGTACGACAGGGGTCACATTAGCTTTCAGAAATCTCCAGTTTCAAAACATTTGACCTGTGTTTTATATTGTAAGTCAACAGTGTTTTTTTGGTTTCTATAGAGTGATACGGGGCATGCAACGATAGTTGTCTCCACACAAAATACATTAGTGCAACACATTCGACAGATGATCATTTCATCGGATGACAACAGAAGTGCAACGCTATTTGGCTAGCAGACACGCGTAGGTAAATTGGCAGTCAGAGCACTGTCTGTTGATCCAATGACAAAAGCAAAGATATTTCATCCGAGTGGAGAAGTGCAACTGAAGCACAAAAATGTGTCCTTTTCCATTCATAATTTGGTGTGAAACCCCGACACAAGCCGAGCAAAATGTTTCCTTTTCTATTCATCATTTGGTGTGAAACCCGAGCAAAATGTGTAATAAGAAGCATTTTAGATTTGTTTACAAAATGTATCAAGACATTTCTTAGGCGTTTTATCTTTCCGTTTCTGCGTGAAAAACACAAAGCCTAACGCGACCCCTGATACGAATGAACATGAGAATTGTAGTTTTGGATACTAGTCTACAGGTGGTCATGGGGTTCGTAGTCTTGGTAACATGGTTCATATTTATTCTATTTTTCTCCACTGCAGTTGGGCCAATAGAATGTGCCGTGTTAAGGCTTCCCATACGAAACAGTTTGGAAGAGTTTGTGCATACTGTATATTATGACCACATTTTGGACTTTTTCATTCGTTTTGGTCTTCGGTCAGTTTTTTTCCGGCTGTTCGGGCACACAACATTTTTTCTGGAGGCAAGCCGAAGTTTGGAGCCGAAGTCTATGCCCCATCATTGGTGATTGGTCAACAGTAGGGATTCTTCAATAAAGTCATTGTTGTCATTCAACAAGAGACAACTTATTTTCATGCAAATGTTTTCATTAAGAAATACTGCACCAAACATCTTAGATGTAAAATCGCGCAACTAAGATCTCCTCGGCAATAAACGTCAAAATGAATTACAGATTTCTTGAGTTATATTATGAGGAAGTGTTAACTGACTATGGCATTTCAAAATGGACAAACAGTACTATTGCCTCCTTTTTTCTTCTTGTATTTCAAGCGAAGGTCTTTTAAGGGAGTATGCAAGCACAGTTTGGTTTGGCGCCAGCTGAACTGAAGCATGCTGATGCCTTTATCCCACTGAGTTGGGTATTTAAACGGGGTGTATGGTGTTTGTAGTTTTACACTGCTAGTTGTAGGCATGCTGCTGTACTTGACTGTCTTGTGTGTTCAGCTCCCATTACACACACACACACACAAACGGAGAGAGAGAAGTCTGAGATAAATGGTGTAATTAAACAGGGTTAAAATCACACACTGCTCTGTTCATTTATTTTGCACCGTCTCACACTCACTCTGTTTCTCTGTCATTCGTCATGGTCATGAAAGGGCTATTTTACTGAGAGTGAATGGACAAATGGACACAGTGGGTAGACAGAGGAGAGAGAGATTTAGTGACAGAGAGCGATGTACTGTAGAGAGAGCGATGTACTGTAGAGAGAGCGATGTAGTGACAGATGAGAGAGAGATGTAGTGACAGATGAGAGAGAGATGTAGTGACAGATGAGAGAGAGATGTAGTGACAGATGAGAGAGAGATGTAGTGACAGATGAGAGAGAGATGTAGTGACAGATGAGAGAGAGATGTAGTGACAGATGAGAGAGAGATGTAGTGACAGATGAGAGAGAGATGTAGTGACAGATGAGAGAGAGATGTAGTGACAGATGAGAGAGAGATGTAGTGACAGATGAGAGAGAGATGTAGTGACAGATGAGAGAGAGATGTAGTGACAGATGAGAGAGAGATGTAGTGACAGATGAGAGAGATGTAGTGACAGATGAGAGAGATGTAGTGACAGATGAGAGAGAGATGTAGTGACAGAGAGAGAGAGATGTAGTGACAGATGAGAGAGAGATGTAGTGACAGATGAGAGAGAGATGTAGTGACAGATGAGAGAGAGATGTAGTGACAGATGAGAGAGAGATGTAGTGACAGATGAGAGAGAGATGTAGTGACAGATGAGAGACATGTAGTGAGAGAGAGAGAGAGACATGTAGTGAGAGAGAGACATGTAGTGAGAGAGAGAGAGAGAGAGAGACATGTAGTGAGAGAGAGAGATATGTAGTGAGAGAGAGATTTAGTGACAGAGAGAGATAGATTTAGTGAGAGAGATGAGAGATGTAGTGAGAGAGCAATTTAGTGACAGAGAGAGATGAGAGCGAGGAAGAAAATTATATACTGAGAATGTGTCTGATAGAAACAATTCCGTTGTAAGTCTAGCAGCTTGTGTGTGTGTGTGTGTGTGCATGCATTTGTTGAGTGTTTGTGTGAGACTCGAAGCTTGCTGAAAACGTAACCACAACCCTGCGTGCAAAATGGGTAGGGGGGGGGTTCTCTTCAAAAGAACCCTAAAACATACATATACATCTTTATGTGTATGATATGAATATATAAATACATTGGTCTTTTTCCTCTGTGGGAGTGTGTGTGTCGGGTGGGGGGAGTGGATCAGATTGCCCGTCTGTCTGTCACTCCACACACACTGAAGCATGCACTCTGTTGTACACACACACACACACATCTGCTGTGTGTCCCCTGTGAGACTGCAGCTCTAACCCCAACTATATGGCAGACAGTGCTTCTGCCGTTTCAGCCATTTTTATTTACTGAAAACTGGGAATATGGGTGTTTTTGGGGAGAGGAGAAGGGGTATGGGAGGGAGTCGAGAGGAGAAGGGGTATGGGAGGGAGTCGAGAGGAGAAGGGGTATGGGAGGGAGTCGAGGTGGAGGAGGAGTGATCATGAAGAGGGGAGATATAGAGGAGGTGGTGGTTGAGGGTTGTCTATGATCTCTGATGGAGTGCTGCTGCTGTCTACAGGGTTATTTTGAACAGTGTTATTTTCATCCCAGACATTCCTAGAAAATTCTGTCTGGTTCAACAGCCTGGGGGGAAGACACACTGGAGCGAGAAAAAAAGAGGAGGGATGGAGGGATGAATAGAGAAAATACTAATGAGAGGTGTGGAAGGTTAATGAATTTAGTGGAGAAATATGGAGGGGGGGAGAATGAGGATTGGGTGTGTCACAAATAGAGGGAGGGAAAGAAGTGAGGAAAGAGAAAAGGGGTGGATGTAGAGAAGAGAGAAAAGGGGTGGATTGTGGCCAAAAGTTTTGAGAAGGACACAAATATACATTTACATTTACTGCTGCCTCAGTTTGTATGATGGCAATTTTCATATACTCCAGAATGTTATGAAGAGTGGTCAGATGAATTGCAATTAATTGCAAAGTCCCTCTTTGCCATGCAAATGAACTGAATCCCCAAAAAACATTTCCACTGCATTTCAGCCCTGCCACAAAAGGACCAGCTGACATCATGTCAGTGATTCTCTCGTTAACACAGGTGTGAGTGTTGACGAGGACAAGGCTGGAGATCACTCTGTCATGCTGATTGAGTTCGAAAAACAGACTGGAAGCTTCAAAAGGAGGGTGGTGCTTGGAATCATTGTTCTTCCTCTGTCAACCATGGTTACCTGCAAGGAAACACGTGCCGTCATCATTGCTTTGCACAAATCAACCATTTATCGGATCAAGAACTTAAAGGAGAGCGGTTCAATTGTTGTGAAGAAGGCTTCAGGGCGCCCAAGAAAGTCCAGCAAGTGCCAGGACCGTCTCCTAAAGTTGATTCAGCTGCAGGATCGGGGCACCACCAGTACAGAGCTTGCTCAGGAATGGCAGCAGGCAGGTGTGAGTGCATCTGCATGCACAGTGAGGCGAAGACTTTTGGAGGATGGCCTGGTGTCAAGAAGGGCAGCAAAGAAGCCACTTCTCTCCAGGAAAAACATCAGGGACAGACTAAAATTCTGCAAAAGGTACAGGGATTGGACTGCTGAGGACTGGAGTAAAGTCATTTTCTCTGATGAATCCCCTTTCCGATTGTTTGTGGCAAACCTGGAAAAAAGGTGAGCGCTACCATCAGTCCTGTGTCATGCCAACAGTAAAGCATCCTGGGCTATTCAAGTGTGGGGTTGCTTCTCAGCCAAGGGAGTGGGCTCACTCACAATTTTGTCGAAGAACACAGCCATGAATAAAGAATGGTATAAAGAACGGGTGGACAAACAAAAACCCACAAATTCTGACAAACTCCAAGCATTGATTATGCAAGAATGGGCTGCCATCAGTCAGGATGTGGCCCAGAAGTTCATTGACAGCATGCCAGGGCGGATTGCAGAGGCCTTGAAAAAGAAGGGTCAACACTGCAAATATTGACTCTTTGCATCAACCTTATGTAATTGTCAATAAAAGCCTTTGACACTTATGAAATTTTGTAATTATACTTCTGTATTCCATAGTAACATCTGACAAAAATATCTAAAGACACTGAAGCAGCAAACTTTGTGGAAATTAATATTTGTGTCATTTTCAAAACTTTGGGCCACGACTGTAGAGAAGAGAGAAAAGGGGTGGATGAAGAGAAGAAAGGAAAGGGGTGGATGAAGAGAAGAGAGGAAAGGAAAGGGGTGGATGAAGAGGAGAGGAAAGGGGTGGATGTAGAGAAGAGAGGAAAGGAAAGGGGTGGGTGTAGAGAAGAGGAAATGGGTGGATGTAGAGAAGAGAGGAAAGGGGTGGATGTAGAGAAGAGAATAGAATGGAGCTATAGAAGTGACTGATGTTGAGTGTAGATAGAGGGAGTTGAGTGTAGATAGAGGGAGTTGAGTGTAGATAGAGGGATGGTGACAGGAAGAGATGGATGGAGTGGATTTCCTTGTAATGTTGTTGCTCTTTTTCCTGGTTCTGGTGATAGCGCAGTGTTCTAAAACAATTGAACCCTGTGTGTGTGTGTGTGTGTGTGTGTGTGTGTGTGTGTGTGTGTGTGTGTGTGTGTGTGTGTGTGTGTGTGTGTGTGTGTGTGTGTGACTGTGTCAGTGATTGTCAGGTCTCTCTCTGACATACACACTCTGGGTCAGACACACAGGGTCACACACACACTCACCCCAGTCGATGAGGACCCCGGTGCTTTTGTAAACTGAAGGACAGGGGTTTACCGATATGAGAGGCACACAAACAGATGACTCATTGTATGCTACCAGCTGAAAGAAGCCTCTATATACCCCCTCCATCTCTCACACACACACACACTTTGACACAGTGGCAGGATTAATAGAGAGAGTTGGATGAGAGTATAAACAGAGCGCTGTTTGGTCTAGCCAGGCATCTGGACCATAATTCTTCAGAACTGTCTACACACACACACACACACACACACACACACAGCACAGCACAGTCTTCAGAGATCTCCACAGTCCACATTCATTCATACATACATACATACAGAAGACCATAACTCATGCACAAACTGTTTTTTCAGAGCGCCCCGCATACATACACACAGAGAGAGACAACACAACCATGATCATAACTCTTACACTTTCTCTACACACACACACACACACACACCTTAATTTGGGAGGACGGACTCATATTAATGGCCGGAATGAATGGAATTGACACATACCATTACACTCACTTCATTCCAGTCATTAATATGGGCCATCCTCCCCTCAGTGTGTTTGTGTTGGTTAGCTGTCTTATGGGGAGTGTTACCCATCATATCAACAGTGTCCTAAACACAACTCCCAACCCGCTGGCAGCCTCAGCCCATCCACCCCATCATCCCACCCTCACTGCTCCGTCAGGGGGATAGAACAGCAGGCAAATGGCAGGCTTCTGGGCCTACAGACCCCCCATTCATATTTTGGATGGTGACTGACAGTTCTGATGTCTTTTGGTCTGGTATTTTCCAGGTGTAAAATAGTTGGTTAATTTTGCCTCCAATGGACAACCTGCTTCCAGACATTTTCCCACTAGTCAACCTACATCCTTTTTCCTGGGTTATTTTGGGGCGGCCTTATCACAAGCCGTATATATAGTCCTGTGTCGTCACAGGGTCCCCTGCAAAGTGTGTGTGTGTGTGTGTGCCCCTCCCTCCCTAGGGTGTATTTTGGGCTCTTCCTCAAGAGTAGATTAGGGCCCACGTCAAAGGAAAGACACCTCAAGACCAGAACACATCTCACACACACACACACACACAAGTTAAGAAGTGAAGGGATGAGATAGTAAAGAAAGATAGAAAAAGGTTATCTAGTATGTGGCATGTACCGTAGTCTCTGTGTGTGTGCGTGTGTGTGCGTGCAGTATAAATGACAGGCTAGGGGAGGATGCGGCTCCCAGTAGATGGCTAGGAGCAGCAGCCACAGAGAGGAGCAGACTGAGACTGACAAACACATTACTCTGCAATTAGACAGAACAACCTCCAACTCCACACACACAGATGTAAATACGTTCAACCATTTGCAACCAGACACATTCCATGCCGTCTGTAATAAGAAAGTGTGTGTGTGTGTGTGTGTGTGTGTGTGTGTGTGTGTGTGTGTGTGTGTGTTTCTGTGTGTGTGTGTTGGTATTTAAACAAGTAGGCACGTTTCTGTGAGTCTGTGTATGTCTTTGTCTGTAGGCTAAATGTGGTAATATGTTTGTCTTATTGTGTGTTTACTTTTAATTTGTTTGTGTATGCTTGAGGATGTTTGTGTGCCTGTTTATATTTTTGTGTGTGTGCTTGTCGGTGGGTGTGTGCCTGCGTGCCTATGTGTGTTTGCGTTTTATTGTGTATGTTTCTGTGTGTATGTTTGTGTGTATGTTTGTACTTTTCTCTCCAGCCGCAACCTGTGATGACAAACAATGCACTCTTCTAACTTGGCACTATGACATCACATTTTGTTCTGGTGCACCTCTCTCTGTCTCTCTCTCCCTCTCCCTGTCTCTGGCTCTCTCTGGCCCTCTGTCTCTGTCTCTCTCTCCCTGTCTCTCTCTGGCCCTCTCTCTCTCTCTCCCTGTCTCTGTCTCTGTCTCTCTCTCCCTGTCTCTGTCTCTCTCTCCCTGTCTCTGTCTCTCTCTCCCTGTCTCTGTCTCTGTCTCTCTCTCCCTGTCTCCTTCTCTCTCTGGCCCTCTGTCTCTCTGTCTCTCTGGCCCTCTGTCTCTCTCTCCCTGTCTCTGTCTCTCTCTGGCCCTCTGTCTCTCTCTCCCTGTCTCTGTCTCTCTCTGGCCCTCTGTCTCTCTCTCCCTGTCTCTGTCTCTCTCTGGCCCTCTGTCTCTCTCTCCCTGTCTCTGTCTCTCTCTGGCCCTCTGTCTCTCTCTCCCTCTGGCCCTCTGTCTCTCTCTCCCTGTCTCTGTCTCTCTCTCCCTGTCTCCTTCTCTCTCTGGCCCTCTGTCTCTCTGTCTCTCTGGCCCTCTGTCTCTCTCTCCCTGTCTCTGTCTCTCTCTGGCCCTCTGTCTCTCTGTCTCTCTGGCCCTCTGTCTCTCTCTCCCTGTCTCTGGCTCTCTCTGGCCCTCTGTCTCTCTGGCTCTCTCTGGCCCTCTGTCTCTCTCTCCCTGTCTCTGTCTCTCTCTGGCCCTCTGTCTCTCTGTCTCTCTGGCCCTCTGTCTCTCTCTCCCTGTCTCTGGCTCTCTCTGGCCCTCTGTCTCTCTGTCTCTCTGTCTCTCTCTGGCCCTCTCTCTCTTTGTCTTTCTCTCTATTTCTCTGGCCCTCTCTCTCTTTGTCTTTCTCTCTATTTCTCTGTCTCTCTCTCTCTGAAAGTACCACTCATCAAAGAACCCACACCATTGTCATGGTGATACAGGGCCTTGCCAATGGCTAGTGGAGCCGACACGTCCGCCTGTCTGTCGCTTCCTCTCCCTCTCCCCCCTCTTCCTCTCCCTCTCCCCCCTCTTCCTCTCCCTCTCCCCCCTCTTCCTCTCCCTCTCCCCCCTCTTTCTCTCCCTCTCTCTTTCTGCTTGGCTAAGCTGTGGTCAAAGTCTGTCTTTTCCTGTATTTGTGTCTGTCTGGCCACAGTGCTGACCGCTAGCCTTCCGTATGCGTCTAGTCTGGATATTTACCTGCTGGCCCCGGTCCACATTCTAACCTGGCTATAGAAGGACTTATACTGTCGCCACTTAACTATGGTGCTACTGAGCTGTCATTTTCGTCTGAGCGTCTGAATATGTCTTGGATGGAAGTCCAAGCAGTAAAACCTATGGAAGAGATTCAACAGTAGTTGACTTCTACTGAGTACTGCTCTATACTAGCCCAGTGGCCACCACACCCTGTACTTCACACCCTATTCATTACCCAGTAATCAACTTAATTGTGAAAGACACACGCACGCACACACACACACACTCTTTCTCAGACAACGGCGATGAGACAGCCTACAGGGAGGAGGTCAGAGAACTGGCAACATCTCCCTCAACGTCAGCAAGACCAAGGAGGTGATCGTGGACTACAGGAAACGGGGGGTGGGGGGGCACACCTCCATCCACATCAACGGGGCCGCAGTGGAGAGATTCAAGAGCTTCAAGTTCCTCTGTGTCCACATCACTGAGGACTTAACATGGGTCCTCTGTGTCCACATCACTGAGGACTTAACATGGTTCCTCTGTGTCCACATCACTGAGGACTTAACATGGTTCCTCTGTGTCCACATCACTGAGGACTTAACATGGTTCCTCTGTGTCCACGTCACTGAGGACTTAACATGGTTCCTCTGTGTCCACGTCACTGAGGACTTAACATGGTTCCTCTGTGTCCACGTCACTGAGGACTTAACATGGTTCCTCTGTGTCCACGTCACTGAGGACTTAACATGGTTCCTCTGTGTCCACGTCACTGAGGACTTAACATGGTTCCTCTGTGTCCACGTCACTGAGGACTTAACATGGTTCTTCTCACACTAGAACAGTCGTGAAGGAGGCACAGCCACGCCTCTTCTCCCTCAGGAGGCTGAAACAGTTTGGCCTCTCAGATCCTCACCAACTTTTTACAGCTGCACCATCGAGAGCATCCTGACTGGTTGTATCACTATCTGGTATGGCAACTGCACCACCCTCGACCGGAAGGCCCTACAGAGGGTGGTGCGGACAACCCAGCATATCACTGGAGGGCACGCTCCCATCCATCCAGGATGCACATGCCAGGCGGTATCTGAGGAAGACCGGAATAATTGCTAAAGACTCCAGTCACCTGAGACATGGACTGTTCGTCATGCTCCCGTCTGGCAGGCGGTACAGGTGCATCAAGGCTCAGACTAACAGACTTCTAAACAGCTTCTATCCCCTGGCCATAAGACTGTTAAATGGCAAACAACTACTGATCTTCCTCTCCCACAGACTATCCACATGGACTCTATGCCCATCCACAGGTCTCTACCCACTCAGACACAAACTACGCTGCTGATAAAATATATATATGAGAGAGTGAGAGAGTGAGAGAGTGAGAGTGTGAGAGTGAGAGTGTCAGAGACAGAGAGAGTGTGTGTGTGAGAGAGAGAGAGAGTGTGAGAGAGTGTGTGAGAGTGTGTGAGTGAGTTACAGCCAGCAGGATTTATTTTCATATGCACAAATTGTGCTTGAGTGTATGTGTCTCTTCTTCATGCACACGTTTCAGTGTGCTCTCATACACACGCTGACATGCGGCTTTATGAGCATTAATGTCGTCTAGCTCTTTAAATGAGCCGAAAACCACACCTCTGCACACCAAACACTAAATCAACAGTGTTAAGAGACGCAAGTCCACAGTCTCCCAGCATGACAGCCCATTCGCTAGGCTAATTAGCACACATAACACAGAGCACACTCAGACTTTTATCATGCTAATCTATCAAGTAGCCCCTTTTTATTTTTGTTCCCTGTAATCTGGAGTCATTTGTTAGCAATTAGAGGCTAATAATTCAGGTCTTTCTGGTGGGAGTGGTTTTCCTCAAGTGTAAACACTGTGGAGACTGGGGGGGGTAAGAGAAGGGCGTATATAAATGTATGGGTATTTAAATGGATAGGGAGAAGCCTATTTAAAGGGGCAGGAGTGATGAATGTTCCAGATTTGGAAAATGTTATTTAGGAGGTCAAAAGTGAACCTTAGCTGCCCTTTTTAATCAGAGCCTATTGGCACCTTCATCCTACTCTGTGACAGACTAAATGAACTCTATTGAATGACTGTAATGACTTTGCAAACTCCTCCTCTGTTGCCTGTGTTTGAATTCAGAGATGTCACAATGTGTTTGTCTACTTTGATATCCTTATTCTCTTTCTTTTCTCTTTCATGTGTTCCCTCTCTTTCTCATGTGTTGTCTTACACCCCCTCTTTTACCCCTCTTTCTCTCATGACCCCCCAGTTTATTAGCCAGCTCTGTCTGTCTCTGTCTGTGTTTGGAGTATGGCCAGGGGTTTAAAGCCCAATTGAGGACAATTAGATGGTTGTACTGGGTAGACTGGTGTCAGTGGGCAGTGAGAGGGGGGGGTGAGAGCCTGTACATTCCTACCATTTCACAAGGAGACGATCCTCTAGAATCCATCCCAGCACTCATCTCCTGGAAACCACCCAGCCAGTCTGGAATGCTGCTTCTGCCTCATGACGGGAGAGAGAGGGATGGAGAGAGAGGGATTGAGGCATAGAGATGGAGAGAGGGGGTGAGGGGCTGGAGGGACATGGACATGGAGAGCGATGGATGAAGTGAAAGAGGTAGAGGGAAGGACATGGAAACTTGTCACAGGAAAGGTGTGTGTGTGTGTATGTGTGTGTGTGTGAGAGAGATGAACCTGCTCTGTCTGGCTCTCTGACATCCTGTCTCCACTGCCAGGGGACTTTATCAGTCCTGGCTGATAGATGCAATAATGACCCCATCCTCAGACAGCCCTGTGTGTGTGTCTTGAAGGATAGACTCTATGTGTGTGTGTGTACTGAGTGACAGACAGACACAGTAATGGACCCATCCTCAGACACACATTAGAGGATGTCTCTAAACTCAGTGTTGACAGACTGCTCTGTGG
Organism: Salvelinus alpinus; assembly: GCF_045679555.1. NCBI lineage: Eukaryota > Metazoa > Chordata > Actinopteri > Salmoniformes > Salmonidae > Salvelinus > Salvelinus alpinus. Next base: position 11,276,334 of record NC_092120.1, on the reverse strand, counting down.
ACGGCTCCTGGCTCCCACTGTGGCGCCAAGGGGGAACACACACACACACAGTCTATCATTCAAGCCACACACACCTACTAACACACTACTAACACACACACACACACACACACAGGGAGAGTCTATCATTCAAGCCACACACACCTACTAACACACTACTAACACACACACACACACACACACACACACACACACACACACACACACACACACACACACACACACACACACACACACAGGGAGAGTCTATCATTCAAGCCACACACACCTACTAACACACTACTAACACACACAGGGAGAGTCTATCATTCAAGCCACACACACCTACTAACACACTACTACACACACACACACACACACACACACACACACACACACACACACACACACACACACAGGGAGAGTCTATCATTCAAGCCACACACACCTACTAACACACTACTAACACACACACACACAGGGAGAGTCTATCATTCAAGCCACACACACCTACTAACACACTACTAACACACACACACACACACACAGGGAGAGTCTATCATTCAAGCCACACACACCTACTAACACACTACTAACACACACACACACACACACACACACACACACACACACACACACACACACACACACACACACACACAGGGAGAGTCTATCATTCAAGCCACACACACCTACTAACACACTACTAACACACACACACACACACAGGGAGAGTCTATCATTCAAGCCACACACACCTACTAACACACTACTAACACACACACACACACACACACAGGGAGAGTCTATCATTCAAGCCACACACACCTACTAACACACTACTAACACACACACACACACACAGGGAGAGTCTATCATTCAAGCCACACACGCCTACTAACACACATATAGACACACACACTGCCTCCTTCAATCATGTCCACTTCTTTATCCTCTACTCTAGTTTTCAATAGAATGTAAATAAAATACATTCTCCGGGTATTATTCCAAAGTAACTAAGTACAGAGTAAATACATAGATTATTACTCTGGTATAACGCTTACGTTATGTACCTTGTGTCCCTAATTCAAACTGAACTTGAATTGAATGTTTTTGAGTGATTTTAGGAAGCACTATGGTTGTAGAACCCCTCCACCCATTTCACTTTATAGCTGTGAGTCCACAGTCCTTACTGCTTTACCAACACAGTGTAACCTTCCGTTTACACAACGACAAGAATGGACTTACTTGTTGTCTTTATAACATTCTATTGCCTAAACGGCTTTAAAGACTTCAAATAACATTTTAATTGTCACATGCTTTGTAAACAACAGGTGTAAACTAACAGTGAAATACTTACTTACGGGTCCATTTCCAACGATGCAGAGTTAAAGACAAGATAGAAAATATATAATAAAATTAAAATAGTGACACGAGGAATAAGTACACGGTGAATAACAGGGCTATAATAAGGGAGTACCAGTACCGAGTCAATGTGCAGAGGTATGAGGTAATTGAGGTAGCTATGTACATACAGGTAGGGGTAAAGTGACTAGGTAACAGGATATATAATAGACGGTAGCAGCAGCGTATGTGTTGAGTGTGTGAGTGTGTGGCATCAGTATGCATGTGTGTGCATGTTGTGTGTGTGGGCTTATGTAGTGTGTGTGTGTTGGGGTGTGAGTGTGTGGGTAGAGTCCAGTGTGTGTGCATAGAGTCAGTGCAAGAGAGTTAGTGCACAAAAAGGTCATTGCAGGTAGTCCGGGTAGATATTTAGCAGTCTTGTTTAGAAGTCTTATGGCTTGGGGATAGAAGCTGTTCAGAGTCCTGTTGGTTCCGTAGTTGGTGCGTTGGTACCGCTCGCCATGCGATAGCAGAGAGAACATTTTGTGGCTTGGGTGGAGTTTTGGACAAGTTTTTGGGTCTTCCTCTGACACCGCCTGGTATAGAGGTCCTTGATGGAAGGGAGCTCAGCCCCAGTGAAGTACTGGGCCGTACGCACTACCCTCTATTGCTGGGCCATACACACTACCCTCTGTTGCGCTTTGCAGTCAGATGCCAAGCAGTTGCCATACCAAGTGTTGATGCAGCCAGTCAAGATGCTCTCGATGGTGCAGCTGTAGAACTTTTTGTGGATCTGACGGCTCATGCCAAATCTTTTCAGCCTCCTGAGGTGTAAGAGGCTTTGTTGTGCCCTCTTCACAACTTTGTTGGTGTGTTTGGACCATGATAGATCCTTAGTGATGTGGACACCGAGGAACATGAAGCTCTCGTCAATGTGAATGGGGACGTGCCCGTCCCTCACACACACACTACGCTTCAAACACTTGTCTGCTCTTAGAGAAAAGAGTGGGGGAAGAGGGATGGAGGGAGGAGATGGAGGGGAGGGAGGGGATGGAGAGCGGGGATTCCCCAAGTATAAAGTCCCCTTTGTTTTCAGGGGCAGTATCTTTGATTGAAATATTTCCTGACATTTTCTTCTCCTCCCCACTCCCCCTCTTTTCCGTGGGAGATGTGGTTGTGAAATGTATCTTTGGCAGAGTGGGACCGACCCAACCGCCACACAGCCGTAGCAATCACCAATGGAAACAGAAATCACTGTCTGGCCAGAGAAAAAGAGAGACGCAGGGATTGTGTGTTCTCTTGCTGGACCGTTGAGTATCGATAAGTCGGGTATCGATAAGTCGGGTATCGATAAGTCGGGTATCGATAAGTCGGGCATCGATAAGTCGGGCATCGATAAGTCGGGCATCGATAAGTCGGGCATCGATAAGTCGGGCATCGATAAGTCGGGCATCGATAAGTCGGGCATCGATAAGTCGGGCATCGATAAGTCGAGTATCGATAAGTCGAGTATCGATAAGTTGAGTGGTGAATTTCATCTGTCTTGTAGACCAAGAACAGTGTGTATGTCTGTGGCCTAGGGTCCGAAAATAGGCGGTGTGTTCGCTTGTGTGCCTGTGTAGAGGGATATGGTGTCTTTGGACAGACTGTGAGAAATAGCATTAGTGGCATAGGTGTCAAAAGAGGGGGGTGGGAGGGTAAGATTTAGAGTGATGTGGGGTTTCCCCAGAGGAAGGGCAGGGGTATTTGGACAGTTTAGTAGAGCTGGTAGACCACAGCACTGTCTTTGAAGTGTGTGTGTGTGTGTGTGTGTGTGTGTGTGTGTGTGTGTGTGTGTGTGTGTGTGTGTGTGTGTGTGTGTGTGTGTGTGTGTGTGTGTGTGTGTATACATGTGGATCCAATGTATATTAATGTGGATCCAACGTACATAGATGTGTGGGTTGGGGGTGTACCCCAGCAGGGTAGCAGTGTGACTGCTGACCCAGGGAGGTGCCCTTCCTCCCTCAGCTCCACATGGGCGAGAAAGAAAACACTGCTGTGAAATATGTCCTCTTTCTAGTTCTCCTTACAACAGGCCAAGGTCATGCTCTGGTTATTGGTGTGTATGAGTGAAATTACCTTACTTTTACAGTTTTATATATTTTTTTTTAAATACCATAAATTTATGCTTAAATTAATTTTTTTGTAGCACTTAAAATAATAGAAGCCAGCTTAGTACGCGAACGTTTCATCAAGGGTGTGTGAAAATTGAAATGTGTGACTAGACGTGGCAGGATAGAGGGAAGTCACACACACATCCTCATTGTCCTCATGTGAAGTCAACAGTACCTTCTGTCATCAACAACACACTCCATACAGTCATCCAAGTCACCCTTTCCATTCTCATCACTCAACAACAGTAGCTAGGCTATCGGCCAATTCACAGTGTTGGAAAAAGAAACCGTTACTATGTCAACCACGTGTTCTCATGTCTTGCTCTGGATAAGAACAGGCAAAGCATCAGATACAGGACTAAGATTGAATCGTACTACACTGGCTCGGACGCTCGTTGGATGTGGCAGGGCTTGCAAACTATTACAGACTACAAAGGGAAGCACAGCCGCGAGCTGCCCAGTGACACGAGCCTAACGGACGAGCTAAATTACTTCTATGCTCGCAGCGAGGCAAGTAACACTGAAACATGCATGAGAGCATCAGCTGTTCCGGAACGTCTGTATGATCCGTAGCCAATGTGAGTGAGACCTTTTAACAGGTCAACATTCACAAGGCCACAGGGCCAGACAGATTACCAGGACGTGTACTCAGAGCATGAACTGGCAAGTGTCTTCTGACATTTTCTACCTGACAATGACTGAGTCTGTAATACCAACATGTTTCAAGCAGACCACCATAGTCCCTGTGCCCAAGAACACTAAGGTAACCTGCCTAAATTACTACCGACCCGTAGCACTCATGTCCGTAGCCATGAAGTGCTTTGAAAGGCTGGTCATGGCTCACATCAACACCATTATCCCAGAAACCCTAGACCCAACAGATCCACAGATGATGCAATCACTATTGCACTCCACACTGCCATTTCCCACCTGGACAAAAGGAACACCTATGTGAGAATGCTGTTCATTGACTACAGCTCAGCATTCAACACCATAGTACCCTCCAAGCTCATCAATAAGCTAAGGACCCTGGGCCTAAACACCTCCCTCTGCAACTGGATCCTGGACTTCCTGACAGCCCCCATGTGGTAAGAGTAGGTAACAACACATCCGCCACGCTGATCCTCAACACAGGGGCCCCTCAGGGGTGCGTGCTCAGTCCCCTCCTGTACTCCCTGTTCACTCATGACTGCATGGCCAGGCACGACTCCAACATCATCATTAAGTTTAGCGATGACACAACAGTGGTAGGCCCGATCACCGACAACGATGAGACAGTCTATATGGAGGAGGTCAGAGACCTGGCCATGTAGTGCAAGGACAACAACCTCTCCCTCAACGTGATCAAGACAAAGGAGATGATTGTGGACTACAGGAGAAAGAGGACCGAGCAATCCTCCATTCTCATCGACGGGGCTGTAGTGGAGCAGGTTGAGAGTTTCAAATTCCTTAGTGTCCACATCAACAACAAACTAGAATGGTCCAAACACACCAAGACAGTTGTGAAGAGGGCACGACAAAGCCTGAAAAGATTTAGCATGGGTCCTCAGATCCTCAAAAAGTTCTACAGCCATCGAGAGCATCCTGACTAGTTGCATCACTGCCTGGTATGGCAACTGCTCGGCCTCTGACCGCAAGGCACTACAGAGGGTAGTGCGTATGGTCCAGTACACCACTGGGGCCAAGCTTCCGGCCATCCAGGACCTCTATACCAGACGCTGTCAGAGGAAAGCCCTAAAAATGGTCAAAGACTCCAGCCACCCTGGTCATAGACTGTTCTTTCTGCTACCGCACGGCAAGCGGTACCGGAGCGCCAAGTCTAGGTCCAAAAGGCTCCTTAACAGCTTCTACCCCCAAGCTATAAGACTCCTGAACATCTAATCAAATGGCTACCCAGACTATTTGCATTGCCAACCCCCTCTTTTTTACGCTGCTGCTACTCTCTGTTATTATCTATGCATAGTCACTTTAACTCTACCTACATGTACATATTACCTCAATTACCTCGACACCGGTGCCCCGCACATTGACTCTGTACCGGTACCCCCTGTATTTAGTCTCGCTTTTGTTATTTTACTGCTGCTCTTTGATTATTGGTTACTTTTATTTTTTCACTTATTTTTCTTACAAGCCCTTAACCAACAATGCAGTTAAGTAAGCATTTCACTGTAAGGTCTACACCTGTTGTATTCAGCATTTCACTGTAAGGTCTACACCTGTTGTATTCAGCATTTCACTGTAAGGTCTACACCTGTTGTATTCAGCATTTCACTGTAAGGTCTACACCTGTTGTATTCAGCATTTCACTGTAAGGTCTACACCTGTTGTATTCAGCATTTCACTGTAAGGTCTACACCTGTTGTATTCAGCATTTCACTGTAAGGTCTACACCTGTTGTATTCAGCATTTCACTGTAAGGTCTACACCTGTTGTATTCAGCATTTCACTGTAAGGTCTACACCTGTTGTATTCAGTGCATGTGACAAATCAAATTTGATTTGATTCAACACAATGGTTTTCAAATGATTGTTGAAATAGTAGTTCTGTGCTGTTAGTTATTTGCTAATTAAATCTATAACGGCAGTAAGGCTATAATTGTGTATCTCAGTCTAGTGGTAAACTAATCTCTTTGAGTGCATGAGAACAACAATACGTTGTTATTTGTTCAAGTGAAACTCTTCTGTCCTTGTTGTAGCCACTCTGGGTTTAACCGCAGTCACACACTAGCTGAAGCAAGCGCGTACTTTTTCCCCGGAGAGAAAAATCTGAGGTTTTCAGAAATGATGTCGAGTTCTATTCAGGAAAGACATGTGACACGGACCACCTGTTTGTGGCCGGGCCTCTTTAAATACATCCATATTTCTGTAAACACACACCAGTCCATATTTTTTACAAAAGCATAGTTGTGTGTATTGGTGGGGATTTCTGTGAAACAAGGCAAGCAGCGGTGGCTGATGTGTGTGTGGATGACTGTTGCCAGGCCAACCAAAGGAGTGTGAAAACAATTTGGAGGGATTCCGCGGGCAGCACTCTGAAACCAACCAGCGGTTACACCGCAACAAAGGCAGCCTGCGGTGGGCCAAGGATACGCAGCTCTCTGTCAGCATCGCGTGTGTGGACAGAGAGAGAGTGTGTGTGGACAGAGAGAGAGTGTGTGTGGACAGAGAGAGTGTGTGTGGACAGAGAGAGTGTGTGTGGACAGAGAGAGTGTGTGTGGACAGAGAGAGAGTGTGTGTGTGGACAGAGAGAGTGTGTGTGTGTGGACAGAGAGAGTGTGTGTGTGTGGACAGAGAGAGAGTGTGTGTGTGGACAGAGAGAGTGTGTGTGTGTGGACAGAGAGAGCGTGTGTGTGGACAGAGACAGTATGTTTGTGTGTGTGGACACTGACAGTATGTTTGTGTGTGTGGACACTGACAGTATGTTTGTGTGTGTGGACACTGACAGTATGTTTGTGTGTGGGCAGCATATGGTTGTGTGTGTGTGTACAAGTGCTTGTGTTTGTGAGTCAAATGTTTATGTTAGTACATGAAGGGTGTGTGTGGGTAGTGAATAGTTGTTTGTTTATGGAGAGGGTAGCATGTGTGTGTGTGTGTGTTTGTGTGTACTATGCCCAGTATTGTAATTGTGCCTTAAGATGTGGCTAGCTGTATTTAGGCAGAGTTCAGACTGTAGAACACAAGAGGGAGTTGACAACAGAAGTTCAAACTGTATTAGTGTGTATGTCTGAATAATGCATAGATTTGTGTGTGTGTGTGTGTGTGTGTGTGTGTGTGTGTGTGTGTGTGTGTGTGTGTGTGTGTGTGTGTGTGTGTGTGTGTGTGTGTGTGTGTGTGTGTGTGTGTGTGTGTGTGTGTGTGTGTGTGTGTGTGTGACTGGAGCAGTGCAGAGATGGTTAGTAGCAGGGCGTGGCCAGCAGAGAGAAAATATCCCTGCCGACCGCGGGAATGGTTCCCCCCCTGCACCACACCCTCTGGGGCGTTCCCCCCCCCCCCCCCCCCCCCCTCTCTTTCTCTCTCTGTCTGTGCCTGTGCCTTTCTCCTCCCTGTTTCTATCTCTCCATCTATTGCTCTGTGTGTCTCTCTGTCCACAACTCACTCTCTCTCCATATATTCCTAGTCTCTCGCTCTTTTAATTTATATCTTAGTCTCTCAGTCTCCCATCTATATATCATGTACATACTTACCACTCTCATCTCTGTTTGGGAGTTTCCTCATACTGTGACCACAGAGGAGAGGATTGCTGGGACATTCCGCATCATCAGTGTGGGACAGGAGGATGCAGACAGTAATAAAGATGCAGTTGCAGAGTGATTATGGTGTGTGTGTGTGTGTGTGTGTGTGTGTGTGTGTGCGAGTGTGTGTGCGAGTGTGTGTGCGAGTGTGTGTGCGAGTGCTTGTTTGTATACATCATCACAGTATTTGTACATATACAGTGGAATAATATCACATTCTCTGGTTTGCGGGGTTAGGGGCATGCATTTCTGTGTGTCTGAGTGGTTGGTGTTTGGTGGGTCGAGCTGAGCTGGTCTGATATGTCAGTGGGCTATGCAGAACACAAAGCGATGGGCAGCCCTGGTCTGCCTCACAGCACATTCCAGGCCCAGGAATAGTATGAAATAAACCCTATCCAGCAGCCACACTGCAAGATGATTAAGGTCCTCTCTTCTCCTCTTTCTCCTCTTCTCTTTCTCCCTCCCTCCTTCTCCCGCTGTTTCCTGCTCACAAACTCACCAATCATGGGCAGTCTGGAGTGTCTGCCCGGTAGTAGTGACAGCAGCGCCAAGGATTCTTAAAGAATGTTCAGTTAATGGTAAACTGGATATGTAGCACCTTTTCTATAAATACATTTGTCTCAACCTGCTTAACAACAAGCCAGGCCTCCATTAATTGGATAGAGGAATAACTTGACAGAGGAGAGGTATAGAAGATAGACTAGGATTGTGGACGGAGACAGTATGGCGAGGGAAAGTAAGAGGGGATATACAGGCCTATGTGGTTGAACATGTGCTAAGCTAGTCTCTCTTCACAGCCAGTGTACCTCCAGAGTGCTATGCAGAGTGCTATGCAGACTATGGAGTGTGTGTGTTAGGAGCAGAAAGACATTGTGTAAGTGCCGGAGCGTTGTGGAGCGAGCTGCCTGCTCCAGCCTGAAACACGTTAGCGAGAGCTTTCTTAGCGGCCCGTCTGGTTGAACGATATTATTGGCTTCTGTAATTTGTTTCCAAAATTAATTTCTGCCAATTTCCTCCCGCTTTCTCTCTCTCTCCAGTCACCTTGCTTACTCCTCTGAGGCATTTTTCAGGGAACTTTCTATTTTCCTCGGAGTCAGACGCTCTTTTCCTGCTTGACCTTTTGTAAAGGGAAATGTTGGAAAGCGGCGCCCGGTCATTATTTTATGAATGACGTGTTGCTATATTTGCGTTCCCCCTCATGGTCATGCTGCCGTTTCTGAGACGTGTGTGAGATTGGGTTCCAGGAAGCATTTGGACCTCATTGTTGGGACTTGAGACGGGTAGGTAAACGCCGCAGGGTTGGGCCAGGTTTAGGTCAGGTTTGGGCTGACAGTTCTGACAGTTCTCCCAGGTTTGGGAAAGACACAGACGCTCTACTGTAGCTGTGGGCTCAGCTGGAGTCTGACTGCTGAATGGGTCAAACGAGGTGGTTCTGCCACGGTCACACAATGGGTCTAGAATCACGTCAAAACCCCTCCCCATCTCCAGCCTGCAATGTGTGTACCAAACACGGCAGAGTTGGCATTCTCCAGGCTGGTCATAGTCATAGAGCCTCTGTGTCTGGACCAGTTTGTTACTGAATGGTTAAGACAGACTGGAGTTCAGTATGTTTGGCTGTGTTTATTTAGCTTAGGCCCAAGCCTTGTTGTTCTATGCCATAATGCCACCCTGTCCTGACACATACGAAACATATTGTTCAGACGTCCCACAGACAGACAAAGGCCTGAGTGTGTGGACTGGACATATCTCTGGGCATCTGACCCAGAGACCCCGACCCTGTGTATCCACTTCAACCCCCTCCCACACACACACACACACACACACACACACACAGCCCCCAGTGAGGGACAGCCCCTCCCTGTCTGAGAGGAGTTATTAAAGCCACACTCCTCTGTCTCTGCGTTGACTCTACCTCTCCGTGCGCCACCCCCAGATGGACTGATAGACTGCTTTATTAACTAGAGCTGCTGCTGAGAGACAGCCAGGCCAGGGGAGGGAACACATAGATACACAGTCGGTTATACACACACACTTTCTCTCTCCCTCACACACACACACACACACACACACATACATAAGCACTCTAACAAAGACACATCATTTATCACACACACACACACACACACACACACACACACACACACACACACACACACACACACACACACACACACACAGTCAGTAGCCATTTCATTAGCAGCTGTCCCAACACTGGTGTCTCCCACTAAGAACCTTTTCTCTGTGGTTCCAGTCTCCGTCTCTCTCTCCAGCGCTGCCTGTGAGTAGGAGGGGGTTGGATGGGACTGGAACCCCCCCGCCTATTGGGACTGTAATTTGCTTGATCATGCAGTGGTTTACCAGAGGGGTTACTGGCTTAGACACCACGACTTCTGGGATTACAGCCCAGTGTTTACACAGCCACATGAACATAACCCCAACCTCCACCCACCCCTCATACAGCTTGTGTGTGTGGCGTGTGCGTGCGTGCTTAAAGAGAGCATAGAGGAGCTAGTAAGGTAACTGCTCTCTGACACCTGAATATGTGTTTGTCTGTATATGTGGTGCAACTCAAGTCTCCTGTTCCACCAACAACTACCTAGCTTGTATACTGTCCCCTCCTCTTCTCTCTCTATCCTCTCCTCTCTCTGTCCCCTGCTCTCCTCTCTCTGTCCCCTGCTCTCCTCTCTCTGTCCTCTCCTCTCTCTGTCCTCTCCTCTCTCTGTCCTCCCCTGCCCTGCCCTCTCCTCTCCTCTCCTCTCCTCTCCTCTCCTCTCCTCTCCTCTCCTCTCCTCTCCTCTCCTCTCCTCTCCTCTCCTCTCTCTGTCCCCTGCTCTCCTCTCCTCTCTCTGACCCCTGCTCTCCTCTCCTCTCTCTGTCCCCTGCTCTTCTCTCCTCTCTCTGTCCCCTGCTCTTCTCTCCTCTGTCCTCTCCTCTCCTCTCTCTGTCCCCCTCTTCTCTCTCTGTCCCCCTCTTCTCTCCTTCCTCTCTCTGTCCCCCTCTTCTCTCCTTCCTCTCTCTGTCCCCCTCTTCTCTCCTTCCTCTCTCTGTCCCCCTCTTCTCTCCTTCCTCTCTCTGTCCCCCTCTTCTCTCCTCTCTCTGTCCCCCTCTTCTCTCCTCTATCTGTCCCCCTCTTCTCTCCTCTCTCTGTCCCCCTCTTCTCTCCTCTCTCTGTCCCCTGCTCTTCTCTCCTCTCTCTGTCCCCCTCTTCTCTCCTCTCTGTCCCCTGCTCTTCTCTCCTCTCTCTGTCCCCTGCTCTTCTCTCCTCTCCTGTCCTCTCCTATCTCTGTCCCCTCCCCTCCTCTCCTCTCCTCTCCTGCCCTCTCCTCTCCACTCTCTGTCCCCTGTTCTTCTCTTCTCTCCTCTCTCAACCCTCCATTCCCACGTTGCCAGCCTCTACGTTTTGTTTTTAAATTAACACAATGCTGTTGTGGCCGTTTATTCTGGACCACGCTCACACACACATCATACACGCACGTCACATCACAGAGCTGCGTGGACGGTCCCTGGCAAGCGCAGCAGTTTAGCGGCGGTATTTATAAAACAGTGGGTAGCAAGGCAGAAGCCTCCCGCATGGTCTGGGGACACAGGGGAATGCAGGCGCTCTGTGAGGCCTGTGTGTATTTTGACTACGGCCCCCTGAAGCTCTAAAGAGCACCCGCTCTTTTCTCTTAGAGGGGAAGCGGAGCGGAAAATCTCTGCTTTGAAGAAAAGGCGATAGGACCATTCTCCTCTGGGGAAATGTTATCTACTTGTTGACATTTGTTTGGCTGTTTTTTGTGTGAGCTTTTGTATTACTGACGGGAGTGTACAGTGTTGCCGTCAAACTTCTTTGAATCCACACCATACATATCAATACACACTATCATGAACACACACACACACATACTCACCAATATGGTACAAATGTCAAATCCAAATCAAATTGTATTAGTCACATGCTCCGAATACAACAGGTGTAGACCTTACAGTGAAATGCTTACTTACGAGCCCCTAACCGACAGTGCAGTATAAAAAAAAAGATATATAATAATAAAAAAATTATCTAAAAAAATATATATGTAAAAAAAAAAAAAAACGAATAAGACTAACAAATAAAAGTAACAAGTCATTAAAGTGCAGCAGTAAAATAACAATAGCGAGACTGTATACAGGGGGGTACCGGTACAGAGTCAATGTGCGGGGGCACCGGTTAGTCGAGGTAATATGTACATGTAGGTAGAGTTATTAAAGTGATGATAACAACCTAGAGTAGCATCGGTGTAAAGGGGGGGCAATGCAAATAGTCTGGGTAGCCATTTGATTAGATGTTCAGGAGTCTTATGGCTTGGGGGTAGAAGCTGTTTAGAAGCCTCTTGGACCTAGACTTTGCACTCCGGTACCGCTTACCGTGTGGTAGCAGAGAGAACAGTCTATGACTAGGGTGGAGTCTTTGACAATTTTTAGGGCCTTCCTCTGACACCGCCTGGTATAGAGGTCCTGGATGGCAGGAAGCTTTGCCCCAGTGATGTACTGGGCCGTAAGCACTACCCTCTGTAGTGCCTTGCGTTCAGAGGCCGAGAAGTTGCTCTCGATGGTGCAGCTGTAGAACCTTTTGAGGATCTGAGGACCCATGCCAAATATTTTCAGTCTCCTGAAGGGGAATATGTTTTGTCGTGACCTCTTCATGACTGTCTTGGTGTGTTTGGACCATGTTAGTTTGTTGGTGATGTGGACACCAAGGAACTTGAAGCTCTCAACCTGCTCCACTACAGCCCTGTTGATGAGAATGGAGGTGCGCTCAGTCCTCTTTTTCCTGTAGTCCACAATCATCTCCTTTGTCTTGATCACGCTGAGGGAGAGGTTGTTGTCCTGGCATCACATAGCCAGGTCTCTGATCTCCTCCCTATAGGCTGTCTTGCCGTTTTCGGTGATCGGGCCTACCACTGTTGTGTCATTGGCAAACTTAATGATGGTGTTGGAGTCGTGCCTGGCCGTGCAGTCATGAGTGAACAAGGAGTACAGGAGGGGACTGAGTACGCACCCCTGAGGGGCCCCTGTGTTGAGGATCAGCGTGGCGGATGTGTTGTTACCTACCCTTACCACCTGTGGGCGGGCCGTCAGGGAGTCCAGGATCCAGTTGCAGAAGGTGTTTAGTCCCAAGGTTCTTAGCTTATTGATGTTTGAGGTGTTGAACACTATGATGTTGAACACTGAGATGTAGTCAATGAATAGCATTCTCACGTAAAGTTGAAGTCAGAAGTTTACATACACTTAGGTTGGAGTCATTTAAAACTGTTTTTTCAACCACTCCACAAATTTATTGTTAACAAACTATAGTTTTGGCAAGTCGGTTAGGGCATCTACTTTGTCCATGACACAAGTAATTTTTCCAACAATTGTTTACAGACAGATTATTTCACTTATAATTCACTGTATCACAATTCCAGTGGGTCAGAAATTTACATACACTAAGTTGACTGTGCCTTTAAACAGCTTGGAAAATTCAAAAAAATGATGTCATGGCTTTAGAAGCTTCTGATAGGCTAATTGACATCATTTGAGTCAATTGGAGGTGTACCTGTGGATGTATTTCAAGGCCTACCTTCAATCTCAGTGCCTCTTTGCTTGAGATCATGGGAAAATCAAAAGTAATCAGCCAAGACCTCCATTTGTAGACCTCCACAAGTCTGGTTCATCCTTGGGAGCAATTTCCAAATGCCTCAAGGTACCACGTTCATCTGTACAGACAATAGTACGCAAGTATAAACACCACGGGACCACGCAGCCATCATACCGCTCAGGAAGGAGACGCGTTCTGTCTCCTAGATATGAATGTACTTTGGTACAATGTACTTTTGTCCCGGTGGGAAATGGCAGTGTGGAGTGCAATAGAAATTGGATCATCTATGGATCTGTTAGGGCGGTATGCAAATTGGAGTGGGTCTAGGGTTTCTGGGATAATGGTGTGGATGTGAGCCATGACCAGCCTTTCAAAGAACTTCATGGCTACAGATGTGAGTGCTACGGGTCGGCAGGTTACCTTAGTGTTCTTGAGCACAGGGACTATGGTGGTCTGCTTAAAACATGTTGGAATTACTGACTCGGACAGGGAGAGGTTTAAAATGTCATTGAAGACACTTGTCAGTTGGTCAACGCATACTCTCAGTACACGTCCTGGTAATCCCTCTGGCCCTGTGGCCTTGTGAATGTTGACCTGCTTAAAGGTCTTACTCACATCGGCTGCGGAAAGCGTGATCACACAGTCTTCCGGAACAGCTGGTACTCTCATGCATATTTCAGTGTTTTTTGCCTCGAAGCAAGCATAGAAGTAGTTTAGCTCGTCTGGTAGGCTCGTGTCACTGGGCAGCTCTCGGCTGTGCTTCCCTTTGTAGTCTGTAATGGTTTGCAAGGCCTGCCATATCTGACGAGCGTCAGAGCCGGTATAGTGCGATTCAATTTTAGTCCTGTATTAACGCTTTGCCTGTTTGATGGTCCATCGGAGGGCATAGCGGGATTTCTTATAAGCTTCTGGGTTAGAGTTCCGCTCCTTGAAAGCGGCAGCTCTAGCCTTTAGCTCAGTGCGGAGGTTGCCTGTAATCCATGGCTTCTGATTGGGGTATGTACGTACGGTCACTGTGGGGACGACATCATTGATGCACTTATTGATGAAGCCAATGACTGATGTGGTGTACTCCTCAATGCCATCGGAGGAATCCCGGAACATATTCCAGTCTGTGCTAGCAAAACAGTCCTGTAGCTTAGCATCTGCTTCATCTGACAACGTTTTTATTGATCTAGTCACTGGTGCTTCCTGCTTTCATTTTTGCTTGAAAGCAGGAATCAGGAGGATAGAATTATGGTCAGATTTGCCAAGTGGAGGGCGAGGGAGAGCTTTGTATGCGTCTCTGTGTGTTGAGTAAAGGTGGTCCAGAGTTTTTTTCCCTCTGGTTGCACATTTAACATGCTGATAGAAATTTGGTAAGACTGATTTAAGTTTCCCTGCATTAAAGTCCCCGGCCACTAGGAGCGCTGCCTCTGGGTGAGCGTTTTCCTGTTTGCTTATGGCGGAATACAGCTCATTGAGTGCGGTCTTAGTGCCAGCCTCAGTCTGTTGTGGTATGTAGACGGCTACGAAAAATACAGATAAACTCTAAATATAAAAACTAGTGTGGTCTACAGATAAACTAGTGTGGTCTACAGCTTATCATGAGATACTCTACCTCTACAATGTTAGTGATGATGACGGTGATGCTGTTGTGGTATTGGGTTAGCGTTACAGCTGGGGACTGTTTACTGATGTTTCCTCTGCAGAGATGCCCACGGTGAAGTTGATGCTCTATTTAGTCTAGAAGGTTCTGCTTAGTTACTTTGGTGATCAAATAAAATCTTTTACGATGGAAATGTTTATCAAGTCCTGATAAAATGGCCCTGTTAACCCAAAAGGGTTCTGGTTGTCTGGATGAAAAATGTCTGACAGCTTTTTTACTGCTACGTGATCGCCCATGTATTTATGTCTGGGGAGTAGCAGCAGCAACTGAAGTGGTGATGTGGTTTGGACTTGGGTCTGTCACAATGGGACTGATTGTAGAAGGAAACCTGACTGTCAATCAATGCTTGTTTCTGACAAAGGGGGTGGTGTTTGTCAGGAAGATTTTTGCGACCGTATGCATTTGACTTTGGCTAGTTCTCTCTCTCCTTTCTTTCTTTCTCTCTCTCTCTTTCTCTCTCACGCACACACAATTCTCTCCCTATCTAACACACTCCCATACTATCCCATTTTTCAAGCATGAGCACACACACGTGCACTTTCTAACTCCTATCAATACACACACACACACACACACACACACACACACACACATAGAGATCTGATGTGTCAGTCCCACTGATGTCTCCACTTGTTCCAGTGTCTCTTCAGCTGCTGAGCAGTGAAGTGTGGACAGAGAGGCTTCTCTCTCTCTCTCTGATACCTGAGTCTCCCAATCAGAGTAGTGACAGACAGACAGTGTCCAGCCTGGATTAGCCCTGTTGCTACCGCACAGCACAGGATTAACCATTGCTACACACACACTCCATCTATAGAGACATAGACAAACTTTTATGTATGTACTCAAACACCCACACACACACACAGAATATTTGCATAATCAATACTCTATTCTGCTGTGTCTGCATGCATTTGTGTTTATATATGAATGAGAGAGTTCAGCTTTTCCTCAGGGCAGGTTACTATAGCCATCCTCTTTTATGTGTGATTGGAAAAGATCTGAGGGGGTTGGTTAGGTGTGTGTGTGTGTATGTGTGTGTGTATGTATATGTATGTACATATACAGTGGGGAGAACAAGTATTTGATACACTGCCGATTTTGCAGGTTTTCCTACTTACAAAGCATGTAGAGGTCTGTAATTTTTATCATAGGTACACTTCAACTGTGAGAGACGGAATCTAAAACAAAAATCCAGAAAATCACATTGTATGATTTTTAAATAATTAATTTGCATTTTATTGCATGACATAAGTATTTGATCACCTACCAACCAGTAAGAATTCCGGCTCTCACAGACCTGTTAGTTTTTCTTTAAGAAGCCCTCCTGTTCTCCACTCATTACCTGTATTAACTGCACCTGTTTGAACTCGTTACCTGTATAAAAGACACCTGTCCACACACTCAATCAAACAGATTCCAACCTCTCCACAATGGCCAAGACCAGAGAGCTGTGTAAGGACATCAGGGATAAAATTGTAGACCTGCACAAGGCTGGGATGGGCTACAGGACAATAGGCAAGCAGCTTGGTGAGAAGGAAACAACTGTTGGCGCAATTATTAGAAAATGGAAGAAGTTCAAGATGACGGTCAATCACCCTCGGTCTGGGGCTCCATGCAAGATTTCACCTCGTGGGGCATCAATGATCATGAGGAAGGTGAGGGATCAGCCCAGAACTACACGGCAGGACCTGGTAAATGACCTGAAGAGAGCTGGGACCACAGTCTCAAAGAAAACCATTAGTAACACACTACGCCGTCATGGATTAAAATCCTGCAGCGCACGCAAGGTCCCCCTGCTTAAGCCAGTGCATGTCCAGGCCTGTCTGAAGTTTGCCAATGACCATCTGGATGATCCAGAGGAGGAATGGGAGAAGGTCATGTGGTCTGATGAGACAAAAATATAGCTTTTTGGTCTAACTCCACTCGCCGTGTTTGGAGGAAGAAGAAGTATGAGTACAACCCCAAGAACACCATCCCAACCGTGAAGCATGGAGGTGGAAACATCATTCTTTGGGGATGCTTTTCTGCAAAGGGGACAGGACGACTGCACCGTATTGAGGGGAGGATGGATGGGGCCATGTATCGCGAGATCTTGGCCAACAACCTCCTTCCCTCAGTAAGAGCATTGAAGATGGGTCGTGGCTGGGTCTTCCAGCATGACAACGACACGAAGCACACAGCCATGGCAACTAAGGAGTGGCTCCGTAAGAAGCATCTCAAGGTCCTGGAGTGGCCTAGCCAGTCTCCAGACCTGAACCCAATAGAAAATCTTTGGAGGAGCTGAAACTCCGTATTGCCCAGCGACAGCCCCGAAACCTGAAGGATCTGGAGAAGATCTGTAGGGAGGAGTGGGCCAAAATCCCTGCTGCAGTGTGTGCAAACCTAGTCAAGAACTACAGGAAACGTATGATCTCTGTAATTGCAAACAAAGGTTTCTGTACCAAATATTAAGTTCTGCTTTTCTGATGTATCAAATACTTATGTCATGCAATAAAATGCAAATTAATTACTTAAAAATCATACAATGTGATTTTCTGGATTTTTGTTTTAGATTCCGTCTCTCATAGTTGAAGTGTACCTATGATAAAAATTACAGACCTCTACACGCTTTGTAAGTAGGAAAACCTGCAAAATCGGCAGTGTATCAAATACTTGTTCTCCCCACTGTATATGTGTGTGTGTGTATATATATACAGTGGGGCAAAAAAGTATTTAGTCAGCCACCAATTGTGCAAGTTCTCCCACTTAAAAAGATGAGAGAGGCCTGTAATTTTCATCATAGGTATACTTCTACTATGACAGACAAAATGAGAAAAAAAAATTTTTATTAATTAATTTGCAAATTATGGTGGAAAATAAGTATTTGGTCAATAACAAAAGTTTATCTCAATACTTTGTTATATACCCTTTGTTGGCAATGACAGAGGTCAAACGTTTTCTGTAAGTCTTCACAAGGTTTTCACACACTGTTGCTGGTATTTTGGCCCATTCCTCCATGCAGATCTCCTCTAGAGCAGTGATGTTTTGGGGCTGTTGCTGGGCAACACGGACTTTCAACTCCCTCCAAAGATTTTCTATGGGGTTGAGATCTGGAGACTGGCTAGGCCACTCCAGGACCTTGAAATGCTTCTTACGAAGCCACTCCTTCGTTGCCCGTGCGGTGTGTTTGGGATCATTGTCATGCTGAAAGACCCAGCCACGTTTCATCTTCAATGCCCTTGCTGATGGAAGGAGTTTTTCACTCAAAATCTCACGATACATGGCCCCATTCATTCTTTCCTTTACACGGATCAGTCGTCCTGGTCACTTTGCAGAAAAACAGCCCCAAAGCATGATGTTTCCACCCCCATGCTTCACAGTAGGTATGGTGTTCTTTGGATGCAACTCAGCATTCTTTGTCCTCCAAACACGACGAGTTGAGTTTTTACCAAAAAGTTATATTTTGGTTTCATCTGACCATATGACATTCTCCCAATCTTCTTCTGGATCATCCAAATGCTCTCTAGCAAACTTCAGACGGGCCTGGACATGTACTGGCTTAAGCAGGGGGACACGTCTGGCACTGCAGGATTTGAGTCCCTGGCGGCGTAGTGTGTTACTGATGGTAGGCTTTGTTACTTTGGTCCCAGCTCTCTGCAGGTCATTCACTAGGTCCCCCCGTGTGGTTCTGGGATTTTTGCTCACCGTTCTTGTGATCATTTTGACCCCACGGGGTGAGATCTTGCGTGGAGCCCCAGATCGAGGGAGATTATCAGTGGTCTTGTATGTCTTCCATTTCCTAATAATTGCTCCCACAGTTGATTTCTTCAAACCAAGCTGCTTACCTATTGCAGATTCAGTCTTCCCAGCCTGGTGCAGGTCTACAATTTTGTTTCTGGTGTCCTTTGACAGCTCTTTGGTCTTGGCCATAGTGGAGTTTGGAGTGTGACTGTTTGAGGTTGTGGACAGGTGTCTTTTATACTGATAACAAGTTCAAACAGGTGCCATTAATACAGGTAACGAGTGGAGGACAGAGGAGCCTCTTAAAGAAGAAGTTACAGGTCTGTGAGAGCCAGAAATCTTGCTTGTTTGTAGGTGACCAAATACTTATTTTCCACCATAATTTGCAAATAAATTCATAAATAATCCTACAATGTGATTTTCTGGATTTTTTTTTCTCATTTTGTCTGTCATAGTTGAAGTGTACCTATGATGAAAATTCTCATCTTTTTAAGTGGGAGAACTTGCACAATTGGTGGCTGACTAAATACTTTTTTTGCCCCACTGTATGTGTGTGTGTATATATACGCCCGCCTTGCCGTGTGTGTGTGTGTGTGTGTGTGTGTGTGTGTGTGTGTGTGTGTGTGTGTGTGTGTGTGTGTGTGTGTGCGAGCCCGCCTGGCCCGGTTCTCCTCTGTGTTACCCAAATGGAAACCCAACAGCAGCCAGTTCTCAGTCAGGACAATAAGACACTGCTCCCTGTTTAACTGGCCCACTTTTACTGGGCTTTACTGGCACTTTGCTGCTGCTTCACACAGGCTTTTCTGTTGAGTCTTTTAACCAGTTCTGTCTTTTTTGGGTGGTTGATTTTGGTTTATTTGGTTATTTTTACACTGGCTTGCCTGTGGGGATCATTTAGGAAGGCTAGACAAAAGAGCCGGAGGCCGCAGGCGGAAAAACAGGCCAGTTTATAAGGCCCCTCAACGAACACACACTCAGCCTTGATACACACTCAGCCTTGATACACTGTGCCCTAGCAACAATGACGCTCTACACACTGAATCGTGTAGGTCACACACTGCACCTGACCGTGCACAGCACATCAGATACAGCACCCTGGCCTACACACTGGAACTCACCTCCCACACGATACACACTGAACCTTTCAGACGGAGCCCTGCACACAAAAAGCCAGCACACACACACTTCATCCAGGACTTTGTAAACCCTAGACGATTACCCAGCTGATTGGAGTCCCTCTCCGGAGTCTCTAAACACACACAGTCTTTTAGAGTACTCACCACAGCCCCCCTACACATACAGCCCTCTCCTTTCTCATGGAGATAAGGACGTCTCATTGTTGGGAGACAACGGTCCGCTATTATCTTATCGAAGAGCCAATCCAATGTGGAGGAGGGGGGAGAAAGGGGAGTTTTTTTTGTGATGCGACAGGTGCCGTTGTAATTCAATTTGTCTATGGGAGGGTTTGGAAGCCGTCTGAACTTAATTGTACCAAGGGTCACAGTCCTCTCTGCTGTACTGTACATAATAGCATTGTGTAACAGTATGCTAACCACAGCATCGGCACAATGCAAGTCTAGGATAACCTTGACATCTTACATATTGCTAACTTTAGCGGACGGGCAACTCAAATTAAATCAGATTTTATTGGTCACATACACATGGTTAGCAGATGTTAATGCGAGTGTAGCGAAATGCTTGTGTCAAGGGTGTGCGTACTGGTAGCGGAGTCAGGTGCAGGAGAGCAGAGAGTTGTGAACAGGCGCACACTTTATTGAGGCAGGAGAAACCAACAGACGGACGCCACTACGTCAAAACCTCCAGCCAATTGGCAAAAGTGCAAAACGCGCAAACAGTCACAATAATTATGTTCAAACAAATAAACATACCTCGTGACAAAACACGGAATATACGAACACCAGTCTGGCGTGTCAAACATGACACGTAACACAAACAATTCTACACAAAGACATGAGGGGGAACAGAGGAATAAATGCATGCAGTGTGATTAGGGAATGAAAACCAGGTGTGCAGGGAACAAGACAAAACAAATGGATAAATAAAAAATGGAGCGGCGATGGCTAGAAAGCCGGTGACGTCGACCGCCGAACGCCGCCCGAACAAGGAGAGGAGTCGACTTCGGCGGAAGTCGTAACAGCTTGTGCTTCTAGTTCCGACCATGCAGTAATATCTAACAAGTAATCTAACAATTTCACAACAACTATACACACAAGTGGAAAGGAATGGATAAGAATATCCACATATATATATATGGATGAGCGATGGCCGAACAGCATAGGCAGGATGCAGTAGATGGTATAGAGTACAGTATATACAGTGGGGAGAACAAGTATTTGATACACTGCCGATTTTGCCGATTTTCCTACTTACAAAGCATGTAGAGGTCTGTAATTTTTATCATAGGTACACTTCAACTGTGAGAGACGGAATCTAAAACAAAAATCCCAAAAATCACATTGTATGATTTTTAAGTAATTAATTAGCATTTTATTGCATGACATAAGTATTTGATACATCAGAAAAGCAGAACTTAATATTTGGTACAGAATCCTTTGTTTGCAATTACAGAGATCATACGTTTCCTGTAGTTCTTGACCAGGTTTGCACACACTGCAGCAGGGATTTTGGCCCACTCCTCCATACAGACCTTCTCCAGATCCTTCAGGTTTCGGGGCTGTCGCTGGGCAATACGGACTTTCAGCTCCCTCCAAAGATTTTCTATTGGGTTCAGGTCTGGAGACTGGCTAGGCCACTCCAGGACCTTGAGATACTTCTTACGGAGCCACTCCTTAGTTGCCCTGGCTGTGTGTTTCGGGTCGTTGTCATGCTGGAAGACTCAGCCACGACCCATCATCAATGCTCTTACTGAGGGAAGGAGGTTGTTGGCTAAGATCTCGCAATACATGGCCCCATCCATCCTCCCCTCAATACGGTGCAGTCGTCCTGTCCCCTTTGCAGAAAAGCATCCCCAAAGAATGATGTTTCCACCTCCATGCTTCACGGTTGGGATGGTGTTCTTGGGGTTGTACTCATCCTTCTTCTTCCTCCAAACACGGCGAGTGGAGTTTAGACCAAAAAGCTCTATTTTTGAATCATCAGACCACATGACCTTCTCCCATTCCTCCTCTGGATCATCCAGATGGTCATTGGCAAACTTCAGACGGGCCTGGACATGCGCCTGCTTGAGCAGGGGGACCTTGTGTGCGCTGCAGGATTTTAATCCATGACGGCGTAGTGTGTTACTAATGGTTTTCTTTGAGACTGTGGTCCCAGCTCTCTTCAGGTCATTGACCAGGTCCTGCCGTGTAGTTCTGGGCTGATCCCTCACCTTCCTCATGATCATTGATGCCCCACGAGGTGAGATCTTGCATGGAGCCCCAGACCGAGGGTGATTGACCATCATCTTGAACTTCTTCTATTTTCTTCTATTTTCTAATAATTGCGCCAACAGTTGTTGCCTTCTCACCAAGCTGCTTGCCTATTGTCCTGTAGCCCATCCCAGCCTTGTGCAGGTCTACACTTTTATCCCTGATGTCCTTACACAGCTCTCTGGTCTTGGCCATTGTGGAGAGGTTGGAGTCTGTTTGATTGAGTGTGTGGACAGGTGTCTTTTATACAGGTAACGAGTTCAAACAGGTGCAGTTAATACAGGTAATGAGTGGAGAACAGGAGGGCTTCTTAAAGGAAAACTAACAGGTCTGTGAGAGCCGGAATTCTTACTGGTTGGTAGGTGATCAAATACTTATGTCATGCAATAAAATGCAAATGAATTACTTAAAAATCATACAATGTGATTTTCTGGATTTTTGTTTTAGATTCCGTCTCTCACAGTTGAAGTGTACCTATGATAAAAATGACAGACCTCTACATGCTTTGTAAGTAGGAAAACCTGCAAAATCGGCAGTGTATCAAATACTTGTTCTCCCCACTGTACATATGAGTAATGTAGGGTATGTAAATATTATATAAAGTGGCATTGTTTAAAGTGACTAGTGATACATTTATTACATCCCCCAAAAAATGTTTAAGTGGCTAGAGATTTGAGTCAGTATGTTGGCAGCAGCCACTCAATGTTAGTGATGGCTGTTTAACAGTCTGATGGCCTTGAGATAGAAGCTGTTTTTCAGTCTCTCGGTCCCAGCTTTGATGCACCTGTACTGACCTCGCCGTCTGGATGATAGCGGGGTGAACAGCCAGTGGCTCGGGTGGTTGTTGTCCTTGATGATCTTTTTGGCCTTCCTGTGATATCGGGTGGTGTAGGTGTCTTGGAGGGCAGGTAGTTTGCCCCCGGTGATGCGTTGTGCAGACCTCACTACCCTCTGGAGGGAGAGCCTTACGGTTGTGGGTGGAGCAGTTGCCGTACCAGGCGGTGATACAGCCCGACAGGATGCTGTGTTTTCGGTGCCAAGCCAAATTTCTTCAGCCTCCTGAGGTTGAAGAGGCGCTATTGCGCCTTCTTCACCACGCTGTCTGTGTGGGTGGACCATTTCAGTTTGTCCGTGATGTGTACGCCGAGGAACTTAAAACTTTCCACCTTCTCCACTACTGTCCCGTCGATGTGGATAGGGAGGTGCTCCCTCTGCTGTTTCCTGAAGTCCTCGATCATCTCCTTTGTTTTGTTGACGTTGAGTGTGAGGATGTTTTCCTGACACCACACTCCGAGGGCCCTTACCTCCTCCCTGTAGGCCGTCTCGTCGTTGTTGGGAATCAAGCCTTCCACTGTAGTGTCGTCTGCAAACTTTATTATTGAGTTGAAGGCGTGCATGGCCACACATTCATGGCTGAACAGGGAGTGCAGGAGAGGTGGGGTGATGTTGTTTCCTACCCTCACCACCTGGGGGCGGCCCATCAGAAAGTCCAGGACCCAGTTGCACAGGGCGGGGTCGAGACCCAGGGTCTCGAGCTTAATGACGAGTTTGGAGGGCACTATGGTGTTAAATGCGCTGTAGTCGATGAACAGCATTCTTACATAGGTATTCCTCTTGTCCAGATGGGTTAGGGCAGTGTGATTACGATTGCGTCATCTGTGGACCTATTGGGGCGGTAAGCAAATTGGAGTGGGTCTAGGGTGTCAGGTAGGGTGGAGGTGATATGATCCTTGACTAGTCTCTCAAAGCACTTCATGATGACGGAAGTGAGTGCTACGGGGCGATAGTCGTTTAGCTCAATTAACTTAGCTTTCTTGTGAACAGGAACAATGGTGGCCCTCTTGAAGCATGTGGGAACAGCAGACTGGGATAGGGATTGATTGAATATGTCCGTAAACACACCAGCCAGTTGGTCTGTGCATGCTCTGAGGACGCGGCTAGGGATGCCGTCTGGGCCGGCAGCCTTGCGAGGGTTGACACGTTTAAATGTTTTACTCGTGTTTGCTGCGGTGAAGGAGAGTCTGCAGGTTTTGGTATCGGGCCGTGTCGGTGGCACTGTATTGTCCTCAAAGCGAGCGAAGAAGTTGTTTAGTTTGTCTGGGAGCAAGACATCGGGGTCCGCGACAGGGCTGGTTTTCTTTTTGTAGTCCGTGATTGACTGTAGACCCTGCCACATTCCTCTCGTGTCTGAGCCGTTGAATTGCGACTCTACTTTGTCTCTATACTGACACTTAGCTTGTTTGATTGCCTTGCGGAGGGAATAGCTACACTGTTTGTATTAGGTCATGTTTCCGGTCGCCTTGCCCTGATTAAAAGCAGTGGTTCGCGCTTACAGTTTTGCGCGAATGCTGCCATCAATCCACGGTTTCTGGTTGGGGAAGGTTTTAATAGTCGCTGTTGGTACAACATCACCGATGCACTTACTAATAAACTCGCTCACCGAATCAGCGTATACATCAATATTGTTGTTCGACGCTATCCGGAACATATCCCAGTCCATGTGATCGAAGCAATCTTGAAGCGTGGAATCTGATTGGTCGGACCACTGTTGAACAGACCTGAGCACGGGCGTTTCCTGTTTTAGTTTCTGTCTATAGGCTGGGAGCAACAAAATGGAGTCATGGTCAGATTTGCAGAAAGGAGGGTGAGGGATGGCTTTATATGCGTCGCGGAAGTTAGAATAACAATGATCCAGAATTTTCCCAGCCCGGGTCGCGCATTCGATATGCTGATAAAATGTAGGGAGCCTTGTTTTCAGATTAGCCTTGTTAAAATCCCCAGCTACAATAAATGCAGCCTCAGGATATGTGGTTTCCAGTTTACATAGAGTCAAATGAAGTTCTTTCAGGGCCGTCAAGGTGTCTGCTTGGGGGGGATGTTCACGACTGTGATTATAATCTAAGAGATTTCTCTTGGTAGATAATGCAGTCGGCATTTGATTGTAAGGAATTCTAGGTCAGGTGAACAAAAGGACTTGAGTTCCTGTATGTTGTTATGATCACACCACGACTCGTTAATCATAAGGCATACATCCCCGCCCTTCTTCTTACCAGAGAGATCTTTGTTTCTGTCGGCCCGATGCCGACAGCACAGTGCTAATCAAATCAAATTGTATTGGTCACATGCACATATTTAGCAGATGTTATTGCAGGTGTAGCAAAATACTTGTGTACCTAGCTCCAACAGTGCAGTAGTGTCTAACAATTCAATCTTAACCTATATTATGAACAGTGTTATCCATAGCTAACACCACAGGAGTGCATTTGGCTCAGATTCCCCTCGGCCTATTGGTCACCACTAAATGACAGAACATCTCTAAACCACGCATCAGAGATGTAGAGAAGGGACTGTCTATCCTCCATCACAGATGAGGAATCTCAAGTTGATGACGTGTGGGAGTTCTGTTCATAATAACGTGTTAATCACTCCTATCTCTCTGTCTGTCCCTTTTCAGATAAAGAATCCAAGGACAAGAAAGTGTCTGCTGAGGGGGCAGTCAAGGAGACAGTGGAAGAGACTGCAGAAGAGCCTGTGAAAGAAGTGAAGAAAGAAAAGAAGGAGTCCTCTAAGGAAAAGAAGAAAGAGTCGACCAAGGAGCCCAAAGAGCCCAAGGACCCTGGGAAAGAGTCAAAAAAGGAGTCTTTGAAAGAGTCCAAGGAAAAGAAGGAGTCCTCCAAGGAAAAGAAGGAGTCCTCCAAGGAATCTGGAAAGGAGTCTTCTAAGGACACCAGCAAAGAGTCTTTGAAGGAGCCTGGGAAAGAGAAGGTGTCGAGAAAGTCATCTGTGAAGGTCAAGGAGAAAAAGAAAGAGCCAGATGCTGCTGCTGGAGAGGGCTGATAATGTCATGCAATAAATACATTGTTACACACACACACACACACACACACACACACAGACAGACAGACACACAGACACAGTTTCACCTATACACTCATATTCATTGACAAACACACTTCTATCAGGGCTGATGCTGGTCCATAGTCAGGACTTCTGGTGTCTGTGTTGGGTGAAGGTGCGGTGCAGAAGATGAGGCCCAGTCAGAAACTCCAGTAGAACAGTCTGGGAGTCGGACGTGCGACATCAAAGCCCTTCCCCTCCCTTCCTTCCAGTGGCAGCGTCTCGCAGTGGAACCCACAGCCCTGTGCGTCGGTAAGCCCTAACCACCCCGCCTACACGCGGGCACTCTGACATCTACCCCGCCCTCTCGCCCCCTCGTGTGGCACCATGCCTTGCCAAAGCCACCCCCACCTCAGGCTAAGAATAACCCCTGCGTTCCGTCCATCCCTCCGTATGTCCCCTTGGGTAAAACGAGGTCACTTTCACCCACCCCATCAGCAGCTTTCAGCACACAGAAGCAGGAAAACCATCAAACTGAGACAATAGCAGAGAAACGAAAAGCGGGGGGGGGGGGGGGAATTCATGCAGCCCTCATGATCGTTTGTGAGGACTTGCAGGAACATACTCAATCACACACACCTGAATCCACAAACACATGCACACAAACACAAGAATACAAAACATGCGCAACTATACATGTGAAAACACTAGCTAGCACCTGCTCGTATTCTGCAACACACAGCCCTGCAAGCGGTACAGTGTTTCCAGCAAACTTCTGAGACCATAGGCCACCTTCTGTTAGAGGATCGCTGTGCCAGCCTGACCAATGACAATCCAAACAGCTCTTTGTATTGTACTGTACCTGTAAGTCCTGTATGTGTGTGTTGTCTGTACTTGTCTTGAAGAATTTAGATGTGTATCGTTTCCTAACTCAGCTTAATGAATGTATTATAGCAAAGGTTTTGTACCGTAATCAGCTAGTCTGATGCACCAGGCACCTGTTCTATGCCTGTTTTTATAGACAAAGCAGGGTGATTCAAGTTAGTGCTATGAAACTATTGTTTAATGTTTGTATCTTCTTAATCTCCCTCCGTATGTATGTCTTTCTCTATCCCTTTAAGTCTGTCTCTTTTCACTCCTTGCTTAATGAGTATAAAGGACAGTGTATATATTCGAGTATATTGGAATGGTCACTGTTTGTCCTTGGTCAGTGGCTTTAGGTTTGTTTTTTCCTTACTGTTGTGTAAAAGGTCTGTGCAAATTTTCCTGAGCTCGGCACAAGGTCAATTTAAGATTGAGTAACTGTGAGACTCACTGTTTAATTTGGCACGGGTCGTTTGTAGATGTTGCGTTAAAGTCACGTTGTGGAAGAAGATGGGGATGGACTCCGGCGGACTCTCCTCTCAGGTCTGTGTTATATTATGTCTGTTTGACGTCAGTGGGTTCACTTTTTTGTATTATTCTCCTCAATAACTTGTGTCTTTGACTAAATGCTTTGTGACGCTCTGTGTTTCACAACATGAATGTTGTACAGGACAAGTTCAAGTGCAAAATGATTGAACTAGGACCAAACATTGTTACATGCCCCACTGTGAAAAACGAACAGTGCCGCACAGTTTTGAGAGAATGTAATAAAAAGCCCTTTGGATTAGACTTTTAGAAACAAATGGGTTGGTGTCATTTTATTAAAGAAGCTGTCTTGTGAGAGGCTTAGGAGAGAATGTATATCTGATGTATGTGCATCAGAACAGTATGTAACGCTAATGTGTATCTGAGAGGAGATGAACTGTTATCCCTACTTCCCTGTGACAAGCTTGTAAAATGATGGAAAGTATTGAGTGTGGTAGGTCCCAGCCCCAGACTAAATCTACAGCTCCCACGATGCTCTTTGATAAATGCCTCTGTTTTTCCTCTCCCCTGTCTTAAAGAGACACTCACTTTCTCTATGGGTGTTTTTGTGCATGATAGTGTTTTCTATGTCTGCGGTTCTATTAGAGTGTTCTGGTGTGTTTCTAGATGTGTGTGTGTGTGTGTGCGTTTCTGTGAGCGAGTGTGTCGTCTCTGATCGGTGCCCAAATGAAGTCGCCTGTGAGTCGCCCGCTCGCACAGCTGAAGCCCGCGGGTACCTGACCTCTCACCCTGAGAGGTCAGAGTTCAGGCTTGTTTTAAGTTTGGATGGAGCGAGGGTGTCCCTGGATCCACTGTGGTGCTGCTGTCTGATCCAGGCTGGCGTGGGTCTGAGCCGGACGGAGGTCGCGCTCCAGTTTTGACACGACAGCTGAGTCTAACCCCTTCCCCTCTGGACCCAGACCCACCGTCTGCCCGCAGTCTTAACCCTGGGCAGCTGACTCCCAGGGCTCTCTTAACGTCTGTGCAATGTCTCCACAACGTCTGCCCCATATCAATAAGATGTAGTAGTAGACACAATGCTCAAAAATTCCCTTCACACTGATTACATACATATTGACTCCTCAAGCAGGGACAGTGACACAAAAGCACAACGCTCTATAATATCTGATATAATATTATATACCATTTAGTAGATGCTTTTATCTAAATCGACTTAGTCATAACAGCACAACACTATAACAGGGATGGACAACTCTTCCCCTCTTTTGTAGGCCCGTAGAGCAGTTTCACCCCAAAATAAATAAAATACAAATATTATCATTTTTTTAGGAACTTTTTTTGAATAATATAATACACAAGGTGCAACTTCGAAATTTGGTTGTGCATCAGCAGCCACTCAATTAGCCCATGTAAAAAAATTAAAAATCTGATTGGTAAATTAGTCTAGTGGCCAGCTATCTAAACATGTAGTGAACATGGTTGAATTACCAACCAGGGTGGGGCCTATTGATCATCAGTTATAATATTAAAAACAGCAAAGATTTGCCTCCAGCTATGGCAAAATGGGTAGAATTGCAGCAAACTTGTTTTAAAATTGAACTTTTCTTTACACCCCATGGCAAAATGTGCAGAATTGCAGGAAATGTACTTTTAAACAAAACATATATATTCACTGTGACGAGGGGAGCTGCTGCGGCCCCTCATGACGAGTTCCGTTTTTTTGTGTCCCCCGACTCCATCAAAGTTGCCCATCCCTCCCTGCTCTATAATATAATAATATATGCCATTTAGCATACGCTTTTATCCAAAACGTACTTATGAGTTGTCCCGTGATTCAAACCCACTACCCTAGCGTTACAAGCACCATGCGCTACCAACTGAGCTACAAAGGACCATACTAAGGAATCTGAATTACGACAGCGCAATAGGCCTATGTCGTTTTGGAGTGTAAGAGGGTCATTTATGGCACAGTTAAATAAATAACTGTTTCAACTCGGCATCTGTAATAATCTTGCGGAGAATTTGGGAATAGACACCTCTACTTCAAAAGGGTGCTCTTTGGCGACATCTTGTGTTCAATATTAACACAACGTTCATCTGTACTGCTGAATGCACACACACACTGTCGACACAAAGACAGTGACACACATTCCCTTTCTAACACACAGACACACACACACATTCACTAAGTTTACTCGTCACTCGTGGCATGTTTACAATGCGAAGTAACAAGAGAAATGCAATTAGATAAAATAAAACATTGTTCCTTGACAGTTAAATGCTGTAAATACAGGGTTGGTTCATAATTGGTTCTTTGAAGAAATGCTTTTCCTTCCCATTTGAGGTTCTTCAGAAGCACAATTTTAAGAGTGTCAAACTGTTTTAAAAGGTGTCGATTTCTAAAACTGTCTCAAACAACAGTAACAGACACTTCATGTCATGCAAGCTGGTTAATGTAGCCTAAACTAGATATGTGCCCTTATTATAGGCTATTGAAATGTTATAGATGATATATACTGAATTGACATCAGACCTTTGAAGTGGGCTCAAACAAAGAAAATGCCTAATTTATCAAATAAGTGTTGCATTGAGGATATGACTGGAAAATGTAAAATGTATGATACTGAACAGACAGACATTGTGGTGCGCCCCATCAATGCGGGTGGGGGGAGATCAACAATTGTGGGATGACGCTTGGTCCACCGGCATCTCGAGCGGCGCAGAAACCCCACCTTGATACAAAGTGGCCTGAATTAGGGAATTTTCGTTGTTCCATTCTGCGTTTCACCCTGTTTTGCAGCGTGACCATGTTGAGAGAGCGCAGCAGAGATTAACAGTAAAGACAGGTGAATCGCATGTTGTGTATCCAGGCTTGTTCGTAGTGAAACGAGATCCAGCCTCGAGATCTGATTGCAGTAGGTGGTTCTCTCACAGCGCGGTATTGTACGGAGTGTTTCATTACCAGAGCTGCAGCCAGCCGGGAGCAGCGGGCAAGATTGTACTTCAAATCACTCGGATTATTAAACCCCCCGCAACAATTGAAATATTGAGGGGCCGTTCTCGTTTTGTTTGGAGGAGGTTCCTGCACCCTGCGGGTATGTTTAACTGGAGTAGTAGGGTTTCTATTACGCTGGCATCGCCGTGCGCCTCAGTAGGAGCAGTTTACTATAACTTTGGGCTGGAGGTGGTTCGCTTCTCGCGAGTGAGACCAGTGCCGGCTCGTGTAGCCTAACCTAAAGCCCGCTACTAAACCTGAGACAGTTGGACAGCATCTCGGCGCAAAACGGACCTACAATTCTAAACGCAACCGGTTTCTTTTAGCACTTGACAACATCTGTATATTTTTGATATTGCCAAATATGAGGATTTTTGAAGACATTTAATTACGAGTATATCTTTAGGCTATTTGGGGAATTTATTTCCAAATAGTTTTATTTGTCTTTTTACTATACGCATCTGTTTTATTTTAATCTCTTATGAACTTTGTTTTTCACTTTTTTGGAAACATTTTCTAACCCCTGCACTTGTTTTGGGAACACAAGAGCGCTCCTGGACGCGACATGAGGACTGTCGCCTGGCTGTCCGCACGGCATTGTCATTGTAATTTTCATGTGTCATGTCGATTGTCGGATGCCGGAGGACACGGGATGTCGTTTAGCATTTTGACAAACTGAAGGTTATGGGCTGGAACAAAACCAACTGAAGAACGCTATAGTAGCCTGAATGAGGGCAATTATGCTGGAGTCCCATATATTCTAGGGTTTTCATTCGCACACCAACTCATGGGGATTTAAATATATATATATATGTATATTCTAGCATACCATTTTCTTTTTTACGTTTTCCTTCTTTTTTTACTGGAACAATTTTAGGATGATGTTATATTGCTGCTCGAGCGCCTTGGAACTTTCGTTCACCTGCAGCTTTTTATTCGTGTTTTTACTGTTCCAAATGCCACAGTCCTCCTCGCCTTTAATTACAGGTAAGATACATTGACTTTGCCTATTTAGTTTCAAAACATGTCAAGCAATTGACAAAAACAAGGAAAAAGCCCAAAAGCTATCCTATAGACCTAGAGGTAGGCTATTCACTTTTCCCGTTACTTCCCACTCGGCACAGACGTTAGCTCAATGTCTAACGTTAGTTGACAATTCAACCAAATGTAAATCAAAACTAACGTGAAATCAACGTTAAATCAACAACAAATGTCACAATGTCATTGGATTGACGTTAAAAGTTGAGTGAAAAAAACATGTTCTGTCGAGTAACTGGTACCCCCGGGCTCGTTTGAAACCTTATGACAGGAGCATTGGATTACCAGTATAATTTGCCCATCTACTGTTGTTTTGGAAACTCGCGTTGGGTCGTGCTGTCGAGGTCAGTGATCATTTATTTCAGGGGAAAGAAAAATCCTGAAAAAAAACCCAGAAAAACCCTGAGTAGGCTACCATCAAATTCCCATGGCGTGTCGCTACCTGGTATTCAAAATATGCGGTATATCATTTGTCTATTGTTTTCCCTGCAGGACCCGGGTTGAACGCACCGTTTTCGTGGAAGAGGAAAGTTGTCTGGTTGTAGAAAGACAAATGCGCCCTGTCACTGTGCTCGGCTGCAAGAGGTGGATTTAGAGTAAACAACATTTATAGGGCTATTCATCTCTGCTTTATAAAAGAAGAAAAGCCTCATTGGATTGAGGCTAAAGTGTTGGGTTTCCCCACAATCACTTAAAACTGTGCTGGTTTAATTACACGCGAAGGTTGTAGGGTACGCTACTGTCGGGGTAATTGCCCTGCTCCAATTCTCACCAAATTGTCACCAAATTTTCCCCCCAACACTTTCCCTGGCTGCCACTACCCTGCTCAACTAAAAATGTTATGTCTCATCTAAATTAAGTCACTCTGACAAAAATATTCTGAGGTAAGCTGATCTAATATTTCGTCATTTAGAAAAAGTTATAGGCTATAGCCTATATAATAAAAATAAATTAGAAATATGAACTACTTATTTTAACGTCTACAAAATATACCTCACCGTTATGGCATAGCCGGTGCAATTCCCGGTAGGCCTAAAGAAAAAGCACAATTCGAATACGGCGAGCCTGTCCATGACATATCTTCTCTGGGGCGTCTTGTTTCGCTGTTTTATCACGTCAATGAAGATGAAAAGGCGCGAATGTATTGCCTCTCTCCTCGCGCCCTTCTCAGGTACAGAAGCCAGCTGCGAGAACGAAGGAGAGGTGCTCCACATACCCAACATAACGGACAACCCGTGCATCACCTGCGTCTGTCTGGTGAGAACAAATCCCAATTCTTGCTAAATAACTTTCAAATGGTGTTAGGGCAGGTAATTGTTAGTTGACATTGAGCATCCCTATTTGTTGTTGGCACGTAGGTTCCACGGAGGAGGAACAAAACTCAATTGTTGTGCGTAATTCTTGCCTCTGCGCTTGACTGAATAGCTTTATTAATATTCATATTGTGGCCTAATTATGTATAGTCTATAGCCGAGTTGTAGGCCTAAGTGGGCAAATAGGCCTGTACTGTTTTTTCTATTAATCACAAAGAATGATGAATAATGTTTCAATAAGAGCAGTAGTCTAGCTATGTAATTATTTCCCCTCTAAGCCCACACTGGCTTTTAAACAAAATGGCATTGTTTGTTTAAAGACGCCCTTGTCTTTATGCTGACTTTGCCCCGAATGCCTGTTAAATCGAGGCTAACGTTACACATGTGAAAGGAGGCGTCTTTCCTGGAACATTTGCTCTTTGACCTCTGTCTCTCCTTGCTTTGAAGGTCATTGTTTTAGGGGTTGAGAATGCAAGTAAGAGGCTTTTCTGTCACCAGCAGCCAGATTCAATAATGCTCTCCCTCGCCTGTCTTTTTAGTCCCTCTTTAAGTGTCATGTGGTGAGGAAGTTTCTACAAATGTTATGTTTGACTTGCAGGGTATTTGCCCTATGTGAAACAGAGAAACAGTGTGTGTGTGCGTGCAAGGTTATATATTTATGTGTGCACTGTGCACGCTACTGTGGCCGTGCTGCCTCGGCTGTTTCTAGTGGCTCTGATAGTCTCTTTGCTATGTCTCCCTTTGCTAACCACCTCCTTATCAGGCTTCCATCACTAGGAGCCCTGCTGAATGCTATCAGTCATCAGAGGGCCACGGCTAGCCTTTCATCTTGGCTCGTCCATCATGTCACTGGCCCCAGAGTGCCTCGCAGGGGAGGGAGGCCAGCCTGAAAGACACTTGTGTCGCCATGCTGTCTTTTAGGGGGGTTAACGGATTTTAAAGGGTGGGGGGTGAGCTGTCAGGGCTCTAGTGTCACTCACAGGCTCCCAGTTGCGGCGGAGTACTTGTTAATGGCCCTTCACTGGCGGAAACTGAGGCACACAGAGAAGCCATTCTTTTCGCCAGCCATCTCACAAGACGCAGGAATCTGCCTCCCGCTCGCTAAACATTATATACAGACAGCCAGGAGGCAGCTCTCGTTAACCTGTTATCTACTACTCTCCCTCGCTTTTTGCCTCCTCTTTCTCAGTAGCAGTGATTGATGAGCTCAGTGGGCTGACCAGTGATCTGCAAACATTTGGGAAGCCAAAGGTCCTTTCCTGTTCCAACCGCTCCACAAACATGGAGATCAATACTCACCGTGTACCTTTACAGTCTTTACCTCTGCCACTGGCGTTGTCAGTGTTGATATCTCTACACTCTTAGAAAAAAGGTGCTATCTAGAACCTTAATGGGTTCTTCAGCTGTCCCCATAGGAGAACCTTTGAATAACCCTTTTTGGTTGCAGGTAGAACCCTTTTTGGTTGCAGGTAGAACCCTTTTGTGTTCCATGCAGAACCCTTTCTACAGAGGATTCTACATGGAACCCAAAAGGGTTTTTATCGGGAACCAAAAAGGGTTCTCCTATGGGGACAGCTGAAGAACCATTTTGGAACCCTTTTTTTCTAAGAGTGTAGTCTAGAAGACACAATCCTCCTTTATTTTCCGCTCTCTTTCTCCATCCCCTTCAGTTCTCCCAGTGGTCTATAGAGCAAAGATGGTGTTAGAGAATCGCCAGAGCAGCTTTGCAATTGGACCTTCCAGGATACTTCTAATAGAGGGGTAGAGACAAAAAAAATATCCAGGCTGTATCACAACCGTCCGTGATGGGGAGTCCCGTAGTGCGGCGCACAATTGGCCCAGCGTCGTCCGGGTTAGGAGAGGGTTTGGCCCGGGGTAGGCTGTCATTTTAAAATAAGAATTTGTTCTTAATTGACTTTCCTTATTAAATAAAGGTTAAATAACAATAATACAGTACCAGTCAAAAGTTTGGACACACCTGTTAATTGAAATGCATTCCAGGTGACTACCTCATGAAGCTGGTTGAGAGAATGCCAACCGTGTGCAAAGGTGTCATCAAAGCAAAGGGTATCTACTTTGAAGAATCTAAAATATATTTTGATTTGTTTAACACTTTTTTTGGTTACTACATGATTCCATATGTGTTATTTCATAGTCTTGATGTCTTCACTATTATTCTACAATGTAGAAAATAGTAAAAAATAATGAAAAACCCTGGAATGAGTAGGTGTGTCCAAACTTTTAACTGGTACTGTATATATGTTTTATTGTCACACACAAGATAGGTGCAGTGAAATCTGTTGTTTTACAGGGACAGCCATAGTAGTACGGCACAGGAGGTTGGTGGTACCTTAATTGGGGAGGATGGGCTCGTGTTAATGGCTGGAGCTGAATCAGTGGAATGGTATACAAATTCATCAAACACATGGTTTCTGTCCTCCCCTCAGCAGCCTCTACTGTAGTACGGCTCCCCTGGATTAAATAGGGTTAAGTGCTCCCCTGGATTAAATAGGGTTAAGTGCCTTGCTCAAGGGCGCATCGACAGATTTTCACCTTAACGGATCAGATATACTAACTGCTAGGCTACCTGCCAGGACATAAAGAAGGATAGGACAACAACCATCTGAATTCAAAGAAAAGTCATGGAGCTAGTCTACCTATCGGAGCCAAAAGTTACATTCAGTTCATTCAGCACCATTCACTTTCTACTACTGGTGCAGGAATAGGCCTACTTCTTGGATAGGCTTGTGACTTCTCAGTGAAATGTATATATTGTTGCCCTTATCTTTTTTCATCCAGTTTTAAGCCACAACTGCTGCTCCTGTGGGGTTGCGACCTGTTTGTTTTGGAGGGAGGTGAAGGGTCACGAGGGCAAGGAATCCAGGTTTAAATAGGCCTTTGATTTGAGTGCTTCTCTGAAGAGCCTTTTAGTGATCTCTCCATCCTTCCATGAAAGACCGACGACATGGCGGCTGGCGAGCCTGTCAGCTTGTTTTGACATGTCCTCTGAGGTCAGAATGAGAGAGAGAGTGATAGTGGAAAAGATTGGGAGAGAGATTAGGAGGGAGGGAGAGAGAAATTATCCGAAGACCATGGTTTGACTGAACACATTTTGATTATCTGAAGTTGGCAAATGGAGACAGTGAAACTGACTGTGCTGTCGCCATCTAGTGATAATCTTTCCACAGCACATGACCATCATGTCAGGGATCAATGCATCTTACATACTCTACATATATATTTTTAGATGGTCACATTAACATATCAACATGTTATTACCCCTCAGGTCAAATATTTCTCTAGTTATTACAAGAGACTAGCAGTAGTCCAATAACAATCCCCAGACCACCCGTTGGCCTATTAGAAGCCATGACATACCACCAGTAGACCAGTAAGAAGCTTCAGAAAGAGCACGGTATGTTGAGTGTTTATGAGGCGTGGTGACCTGATTTGACCCCTGACCTTTGCTGAGAGAGGTCAAACCTCTTCACACCACTTAGTGTTAATGGCTGCCGAGTGGAATGGCTCCAAAGCACAGGTGTGGAGAGACATAAAGATTCAAGGACAAATACGTGACCTCTATGACACTACTGGAGATAACTGTGGTCGTCAGAAGACACATAACCTCTCTCTCTCTCTCTCTCTCTCTCTCTCTCTCTCTCTCTCTCTCTCTCTCTCTCTCTCTCTCTCTCTCTCTCTCTCTCTCTCTCTCTCTCTCTCTCTCTCTCTCTCTCTCTCTCTCTCTCTCTCTCTCTCTCTCTCTCTCTCTCTCATTTATATATATATCTCATTTATATATATATCTGGCATCATATATGAAAATCTCTTCGATTTAAGCCAGTGGTTTGGGGAGAGCTTTACAGAGACTATGTATGGATTCCATGTGCCTTCGCCTCTCGCCGGCCTTCTCTCGCCTTCACTGATGGCATCACCCAAACCAGCGTGGTTAGGGAACCAGTGAAGGCTCTCTGTAAATAAAACCGCCCAGTTTTATTTTAGTTATATGGTCCACGGTCAGGCTTTGAAGTTGACTCATTATACAGTCCAGTTTGGTTGCACTGAGTAAATGGGGACTATATAAAGGGAGTGTATAAAGCTAGTGGCAAAGTGATAATGGGTAAGCGAGTATATAAAGTGGGGTTGTATATAAATTGAGAAGAGAGAAAGAGAACATCTGCATAAAGTACATGTAACCAGAGTTCATTTTAGCCTGTAAAAAGGGAGTGTGTCGACAAAGAATGTGTAGGAGACTTTATAATGTGAATACACTGATGGCAATCAAAAAGCATCTTCTCTTTCTCTCCCTCCATCCCTCCGTCTCTTTCTTTCTCTCTTTCCTCCCCCCTCTCTCTTTCGATCTCTATCTCTCTACCTTCCCTCCCTCCCCCTCCCACCCTCCCCCTCTCCATCAGAAGGGGAAGGCAGACTGTAAACAGGAGAAGTGTCCCCTGGTGTCTGAGGACTGTGCTCTGGTGGTCAAACAGACAGGAGCCTGCTGTGAGAGATGCAAAGGTGAGCAGCACACACACTCTACTACTCTCATCACCATGAAAACATGAGGTCGAAGGTTAGGGGATGCATGTACTGTTCTGTAGTCTCAGCGAGACCAATATACTTGGAACTTTGTCTAGTGGAGTGAGTTAGGTCTATATCTGGATCTCTTTAGACGGTCATTGATGCTACCTGTAGGAGTGAGGGTGACGTGACCGCTTGTGTCCCACTGTAGAAGACTGTGTCCAGCTGCACTGGTCAACCTACTTATTTAACCACTACTGCCTCCTTGTGGAGGAATGAGGAATAGTTTTTCTTCCCACAGCACAATAGTTACTATGCGTGTGTATGTGTACTGTATCAGACCAATTGAAGATTCTGCTTGAGGGTAAATTGCTACATACACAAACACATATAGCTATTATTTTCCAGGCTTCTACTCACATAACCCACAAACATGTGACAGGCATACAGCGGATCGTATTTAAGTCTTCAGACCTATTCTTTCTCACAATGTTTGCCAGCATCTCTCTCACACACACACACACACACACACACACACACACACACACACACACACACACACACACACACACACACACACACAGCTGCAGTGGTGGACTTCTCCTCTCTGGGACGGGTTGGGACCCGTTGGCGTTGGGGTTCAGCGTTGGGTTTATGGGGCACAGAAATAAACCTAGTTTACGAGCCGCTGCACCTCTCAACCTCCCAGACTAGGACTGCACTCATTCACCTCCCGGTCGGAACACACAGGAGTCGCGTAGTGTTGGGGTCACCTTGGACACGGTCCACAGGATTGACCACCTCATGATCAGGGGCGCGGTCCTTTGTTTGCGGTCAAGATTATACGAGACTAGAGTTAATTCAAATGAAAAGAGGTGGAGCTCGCTTAAGTCGACCATGGAAAGCCCCATGTTGTCATGGTGAACGGTATTAGTGCCTATTGTTCCTCCATTGTGGTTGACTTTGGGTTTTATTCATGACCATGTCTACATTTAGAACTTGCTCGTGTCAGCACGAAAACCTCCCACTGTTCAAATACTTAATGCAATGGTTTTATCATAGGAATGGTTTTGCTGTGTTTCCAATACCAGACAACCCTATATCTGTTGAAATTGAAGAGCGTATTCATTTAGTCCCTTATTGACTGTGGGTGGTGTATCTGGAGCGTTGTGATTGCTCATAGTGGATCTCAGGCCCAGGCCCATTTCACATGGTGTTTTTATCATGCCCTTGGAATAGACCTGGACAGCTCACAACAACATGTTCTGGTATCTTGATACATCTATATAATGGATTGGGGTTGTCAGAGTGTGTGCATGCCTGTCTGTCTGTCTCAAGTGTCTGGATTGCACATATCTGACAGTGTCGAGACTACTAAACCTCACCATCACTATGCCAAATCATGACAATCAAAGAAAGGTCTTCCCAAGCCATAGGGGGCACTATAGCCAGCTGGCTCTGACGGTGGTGGCAGACAGACTCCCTCCAGGCATCGCATACAGTGGATTTATAACCCTGTGTTAAATCTGTCTCAACACTTATGGTCTGGAGAGGCAAACAGCTCTATGTTCACACATGTGGTCCATTTAGTGCTCCCTGTAGACTTTTAGTTTCCACGAACTAGTAAACATTCACATCCAAGTTTGGAGTGCTAACTTTCTCTCTCTCTCTCTCACTCTCCCTCTCTCTCTCTATCCTTCCCCTTTCACTCTCTAGGTTGTCAGCTGGATGGAGAGTCCTATAATAGTTCTGTCTCCTGGACCAGCTCCCTCAAGCCCTGCATCTCTCGCCGCTGTCAGGTGAGTGTCACACAGAGAAATGAAAGAGAGAAAGGGAGGGTAAAAGACAGAGAGAGAGATGATGATGAGAAAAGTAAGTAGAGGGAATGTAAAGTAAATGACGGAGAGAAGGAAAGAGGGAGAACTAAGAGAGAGGCAGACAGGAAGAGGGAAAGAGAGAGGGAATGATAGAGGGGAGTGAGTGGAAAAGAGGCAAACAGACAGAGGGGGAGTGAGTGAAAGAGAGACGGGTGGAAAGGGAGAGAGAGATTAATGAAGAAAGGGAGAAAGATAAATGAGGATCTAGGGAAAGATAGACATACATTTAGAGTGGGAGGCTGAATGACGCAGACAGAGACACAAGAGTTGGAGAGGGAACGAGAGGTGAGGGAGAGAAAAAGAGACAGTGGACAGATAGCCAAGGGGTTGGAGGAAGAAGAGACATAAAGAGAAAGAAAGGCAGATGAAGTTGTTTTTCAACTCTTGATGATCGGCTATGAAAAGCCAACTGAAAATTATTCATGATTATTATTTGACCATGCTTGTCACTTATGAACATTTTTGAACATCTTGGCATAGTTCTGTTATAATCTCCACCCGGCACAGCCAGAAGAGGACTGGCCACCCCTCATAGCCTGGTTCCTCTCTAGGTTTCTTCCTAGGTTTTGGCCTTTCTAGGGAGTTTTTCCTAGCCACCGTGCTTCTACACCTGCATTACTAGCTGTTTGGGGTTTTAGGCTGGGTGTCTGTACAGCACTTCGAGATATTAGCTGATGTACGAAGGGCTATATAAAATAAAATTGAATTGAATTGAAAATGAAGTTGGGGGGGCTGAGAGAGAGAGAGAGCGAGTGAAGGAGAGGGATAGAAAGATAAAGGAGGATGATATATGTCTCAATATCTTTGGGAGAGGAGCCAGGTGAACTTGGCAGTACAGTCCACCCATCTGGTTCCAAGCCTTCCCAACCCAGTGTCTACCTCACAAGACTAACCCCACACGTCTCCTCAAAACACACTCAAACCACATGTACACCCAACCTCACTTACTGTATACACACCACACACTCACAGGGTCCCACAATACCACTTAAAACACAAAACACATGCACAGATCTGAACACTGTAAGTCAATGGCTGTCATTGTAAATATATATTAAGAATTTGTTCTTAACTGACTTGCCTAGTTAAATAAAGGTTAAATGTAAAAAATAAAACAAAATAAAATGGCAGTGGACACAGCTGTGTGAGGGAGTGTCAGCTCCAGCATTGGGGAGGTCCAGTCAAACTAAGCTATGTGTTAGTCTGCGTGTTGAAGGGTGGAGTGCGAAAAAAGCTGAGCTCCACACACCACTCATTTACTCCATCCCCAAGATACCCACGCAGAGGGAAAGGGAGGGGTGGTCTAACCAGTATCCAGACCTCACACACAAACAATGTGTTGAGGTCCCTAGTTCTAACACTCCTACTTCTAACAATCCTAGGGTATGTATAATACATGTCACTTCTATTGAACTAAACACATGGCAGACTACTGAGATCTGCCCAACAAGGGAGGTGTGTGCGTGTGTGTTTCTGAGCTTCAGTTGGTGGTTCTCATTGAATATCTTGTTGATTCAGGATATTTTTTCAGGTACATTTCCAGTGAGTGATCAGAGGTGTTCCAGTGTGTAGAATAGATGCATGTGTGAGATGCAGAATGGTATGTCCCTATCTAATATCCTGCTTACGTAGTACATGCCTTACATAACTGAAACGGGATTCAAACCGCTAAGCAACCGAGAGACGAATTTGTCTAATACAGGAATGAGAGGTATGCAGCAGAATATTCACTGATGTACGTAGCCTAGGACTGGACATGTATGCTGCTGGGAATACGTTGTAGGAAATTTGCTCGAACAATAATAAATAAACCACTGTTTTAATTGCTTCCTGGTTTTGACAGGAAGGTGTCGTAACTGAAGCGGAAGCACAATGTGTCGTCCACTGCAGGAACCCCAAGATTCACCCCAAGAAGTGCTGTCCAACGTGCCCGAGTGAGTGATTGTGTGTGTGTGCGTGTGTGTGAAAAAAGGAATACATCGATAATAAAGCTAACCTGTGTGTCTCTTCTGTTCCAGGCTGTATCTTGGAGGGCCGTCTGTACAAAGAGAGGGAAGAGTTTCACCCTGAGGGAAAACCCTGTATTAAATGCACCTGCACTGTGAGTATACACTGTATAGACATGCATGTCTCCAGTCCCCACAGTACAGTGGCTGGCCCCTCTGTGGTCCAAATTAGTTTGTCTTGGCTCTCAGGGGACTCACAGTGGTCATGCCCCCCCCCTCCTCCTCCCCTTAGTAAACAAACAGGTGAGTGAGTAAACACATTGTGAGGTGAGTCTGTAAACACATTAACGCCTCAGTGGGACTAGTGTACACTGTATCTTGTACCAGCCGTTAATGAGGGCACACTGCTACAAGGCCAGGGGGAACTGTGACAACCATCTGGCATCTAGAGTAGTTGTGTTTGTGAGCTGTTGAAGGTAGTAATCCGGGTTTCACAGGTGCAGACAAAGGTACAAATTATATTGTGTAAGGGAAACGGTCATTAAGTGGAGATAAGTTGAGTAATGCATAAGAGCAGATGAATACAGCATTGTTTTAACGTCTATGTATATAGCTTCCTTATTCTTATTTTATTGTGGTATTTTGTTTAACTTTAGTTTATTTAGTAAATATTTTCTGAACTCTATTTTCTTAAAACTGCATTGTTGGTTAAGGGCTTGTAAGTAAGCATTTCAAGGTAAGGTCTACACCAGTTGGATTCGGCGCATGTGAGAAATAACAATTTGATTTGATATGCTGTGTTCTTTCAGGGAGGGCGGACCCTATGCGTCAGGGATGTGTGTCCTGTCCTCTCATGCCCCGCCCACCTGAGCCACACTCAGCCCGGACAGTGCTGTCCCAAATGCCTCGGTAACACTCCACTCTCATCAAATACCTCATAGGACTCTCTGATAGAAGTCTGGAGAACATATTCATATTTCATGAATTATTATTAAAACATCACACATTATTAAAACATCTTAACAGTCAGAATAATTATCATCAAGCTGATCTCTTGTTTTCTTTCACTCTCTCTCTCCGTCAGGTCAGAGGAAAGTGTTTGACCTGTCGATGGGGAGTTGTCTGTTCCACAGTGAGGTCTATGAGGACGGCACCTCTTTCAAGCACGACAACTGCACCACCTGTACCTGCAAGGTAAGAACTAACCAGGGAACCAGGCCCCAGAACTCTATTCAATTTATGTGCCATATCACCAAGTTACCATCAATAACTGACCCCTTCTCCTTCCCTCGTATCCCTCCACCTTCCCAGAATTCCACTGTGGTGTGTAGGAAGCGCTGCTCTCGGCCGGGCAGTTGCCATGGTGACCAGTGCTGTGAGGCGTGTCTGTCCTTTGTGAAGGTATCGGAAGTGAAGTACTGCCGGGTTAGGAACAAGATCTACCGGGTGAGACTGTCTGGGACAACAAGTCCTAATGCTGCATCCTCGATATCAACTGGGAAAATAGAACCTTACCATTGCCTCAACATTCAACACTGATACTTATCCACCGCAGTTGTCCTCATTCTGACATTTATATGCATATTTATACAGCCGTTGATAAGTTGATTGATGTTGTGGTTGATTGGGTCCCTCTCTGCTTCTTCCTCTGCTCTAGGAGGGAGACATGTGGTCGTCTGTGAACTGCACCCTGTGTGCCTGTGTCAAGGGGGCCATCGAGTGCCAGCCAAAGCAGTGTGTGCCAATCACCAGCTGCCCCTCGGTGAGTGACAGGCTCAAGGCCCAATCTTTGTATTGCACCTTTTCATTCCAGGAATTTTTCAATTAATTGATGTGAATGACAACATCGATTAGAATAGACTTTAAAAAAAGAATCATGCTCACTCACTTTACCTATCACCTTAAAGCTGGAATCCTTAGCGGTGAAACTGCCACGTCCGTTTGCGATATTACTTCAACAAAGAAGTTACTTCAAACCCAGTTTTTCTCTTCATTGGACCCGTGATAGAACAGCAGAGTATGTCCTGCAAATCATTTTTACCACGATGCTGATTGCTCCTCTCCTCCGTTTCATCAACTAAATATAAACGAGAACAAATGCGCTGTGGCGGACAGTGTGGCTGTTTCACCATACGCAACTTACATGCACTTATGTTATGAACACTGCCTATATCTATAGGACATAGCCCTGGGGTCCCTCTGTTCTCCCTGAATCATCAACATGAGACACTTCACACTTCACCACGTCCCCTTCTATCTGGTCCCCCTCCCGCTGAGACAGACAGAGGCTTTCTACCATCCAGAGTTACTGTCTGTGACTAACCGCCACATGTTCAGGCCCTACACCCAAACAAGGGCACTGCGTTCATCCACCTCTGGCCTGCTCGCCTCCCTACCTCTGAGGAAGTACAGTTCCCGCTCAGCCCAGTCAAAACTGTTCGCTGCTCTGGCACCCCAATGGTGGAACAAACTCCCTCACGACGCCAGGTCAGCGGAGTCAATCACCACCTTCCGGAGACACCTGAAACCCCACCTCTTTAAGGAATACCTAGGATAGGATAAAGTAATCCTTCTAACCCCCCCCCCCCTTAAAAGAGTTAGATGCACTATTGTAAAGTGGTTGTTCCACTGGATATCATAAGGTGAATGCACCAATTTGTAAGTCGCTCTGGATAAGAGCTTCTGCTAAATGACTTAAATGTAAATGTAAATGTAATGTTCAACCCACATGCGTGATGTGTTGGTGTCACAGTAGGCAGCAGGCTGGAAGCTGATTTAGGGTGGAGCGGTAAGGAGGAGTCAAAAACGATTCAGCTGGGCCAGAACAGTGTGAGTGGGCCAAGGCACGACCCTGGTAACTTACCACAGTAACCATAGCTTCAGCTGTTAAGTTTTTTGGGCTGAGTAACAGTCCCAGTTCCCACGGCGGTCACCTGTCTTGGGGTGATGTAGTAGATTCTTTGCATTCCAGCGACCAAATGATCAGTTACTTATTCATACTGTCAGTGACCAGCATTCACACGGTTACAATGGTTACCTAGCCTTGACCTGTTATGGTCACATAGCGGTTGCTTGTTGCACGGTAATGTAGTGGTC
Source organism: Salvelinus alpinus (assembly GCF_045679555.1). NCBI lineage: Eukaryota > Metazoa > Chordata > Actinopteri > Salmoniformes > Salmonidae > Salvelinus > Salvelinus alpinus. The sequence continues at coordinate 11,232,304 of NC_092120.1, read as the reverse complement.
ATCTGTTCTTTCATACGTTCATATAGTCGATATTAAAGACTCGTTGTCATTCTTTTTTAAGCTAGCACCCCACCATCACATATACACCACGCCCGTATGGTTATGGAGCAGATAATGGTCACATAGTAGTATAATGAACTGTCATACGGTCATTAGTCAGACAGTACAATTACAGTCACATATGGCTGCCTTAGTCATGGATTCCTAGTGGTCACACAGCGTTCACCTGTTATACAGTCATGTAGTATATCCCCTAACGGCCATCTGTGTTTGTGTCTTGGTCACTGAGTCATGGTCATCTGTCGTAATAGTCACATAACAGCCAACTGAGACACGGTCACCTAGCGGTCAATTGCAATATAGATCTGGTCACATAGCGGTCACCTGTCATACAGTATCACAACATCCACTCATCATACCTTCCTGGTGGTCATGTAGCGTTCACCTGTCACGCGGTCACAGTGCGGTCACCCATGTGTCTGCCCCTCCGTCCCATAGGAGACACTCCAGTCAGGTCTTTGTCTGGGTGATGTTTGAGTGACAGTAAAGAAGAGCTTCCCTATATTTAGATCCTGAAAGCCAATCTCTCCATCTCTCAAAGAGCTTCAAAGAGGGAGAGCCCTTTGTGCACTGTGATGGGGGTCAGGTGGGACCAGGGTGTGTGTGTGTGTGTGTGGGGGGGGGGTGTAAGGGATGAGGACAGCCCTGGGGCAAAGGTAAGTGGAGGTTGAAGGGGATAGAGTTCTCAAATGTGCACCTCTGATGGAGGTTGAAACGTACCCCCCACCATCTCTCTAGCAAACACACACATACACCAGGCAGAGAGTATCAATTGTCTGTATCAATGTCTCACTGTCTGGCTGTCCATGTTTGACTGGTTGTATCTGTCTGTGTCTATGTGTGTGGGTATTAATGTGTAATGTGTCCAACTGTCCAGTTGACTGTCTGTCTCTTGCACTCTGACTGGCTGCCTGCTGATCTCTCTCTATGTCTGTGTAACGGTCTGTCTGTCTCTTCTAGAATAAGATCCTGAACAGGACAGGCTGCTGCCCGGTTTGCACTGAAAGTGAGTAAGTTACTCTCCTCTGCTAGGTCCTCACACACCTTTGTGGGTTGCATTTTCCAGTTTTGTGGCGGTTGTTTCTTTCTTGGTCTTCTCTCAAATAGACATTTAGTCATGTTGTATTAAGCACAGATTTCTCATGCAAAATACAAGAAAACAAGTTGGATCAAATTGATGCCCATAATTAAACACACTCGCCTCTCTCTCTCCCTCCAATCACTTCTTCCAGAGCCAGGCGTGTGCACTGTATTCGGCGACCCCCACTACAACACCTTCGACGGGCGCACATTTAACTTCCAAGGAACCTGCCAGTATGTTCTAACTCGAGACTGTGGTGGCGCCCCCTCTGGCGGGGGTGGAAACAGCGCCGGCTCTGACTCTGGCTTCACGGTTGTGGTGAGGAACGATGCGAGGCGAACCCGCTCCTACTCCTGGACCCAGTCAGTGGAGCTGAGGATAGGAGGGCTGAGTCTCAGCCTGCACCAGCACCTGACGGTGAGGAGGAACGGCACACGCATCGCCCTGCCCTACCATGGCCCTGGGGTCCACATTGACCTGGATGGATACCTGCTCAAACTCACCACCATTGCAGGTTAGACAGGCTTCATGTTAACTTCATTGGAACCTAAAGGACACTGCTAAAGTGCATTTTAGCTCCTTTTTGAAGCATAACTCTCTTGTCTCTTTCTTTCTCCCTCCTTCCCCTCCCTCAGGTCTGGAGATCACGTGGGACGGGGACAGCTTCGTGGAGGTGGTGGCTGCTCCTCACCTGCGCGGTCGTCTCTGCGGCCTCTGTGGGAACTACAATGGACACAAGCGGGATGACACCATGGGCAGGGACGGCCTCTTCAAGTTCGTGGTGGATGAGTTTGCAGAGTCGTGGCGCATGGAGGGGAACGAGGTTTGTGCCCAGCCCGTCAGGAGGCCCACCTCGTACCTCTGTCCCGGCAGTGTAAAGGTCAGGTTCCGCGCTCACAGGGAGTGTCAGAAGCTCAAGTCCTGGGAGTTCCAGAAGTGTCACCGGGTGGTGGACTTTGCCTCCTTCTTTAGGTCAGTGGTTCTTGGAGTGTCTCAGGAATGTTGGGGAGCTTAATTTGTAATGAGATTTGTCCTAGAATCTGCAACATTTCCAATGCTCTTGTGACATTTTGTTCATATAGCAAACGTGATATTTGATTGTCTCCAATGTGCATAAAATGTCCAATGTTGTGTTGAATATGGAACCCTCTTAGTATGGAGATACATTTAATCCAGTTCATTCAATTTATTTCCACATTTATTTGTCTTATCTCTCTCTCTTTCTCCCTCTGTCTCTCAAGGTCCTGTGTAACAGACATGTGTGAGTGTCCGGTGCATAAGAACTGTTACTGTGAGTCCTTCATCGCCTACAGTCGGGCCTGTGAGAGGGAGGGAGCCCCCGTCTACTGGAAGCCAGAGGCTGCCTGCATGGGTGAGTGACAGCACACACAGCCTATCACTAAACGTCATGGAACAGGGGACTCTCCCCCCACATTCAATTTGCTCAACAGAATTGATCGACGTATCTCTGAAATCCATTCATGTTAGGCGATCTGCAGTTATGTCTAACCAACTCCCATCTTCTCAGCGACCCAGTGTAAACACGGAGCGGTGTACGACACCTGTGGCCCGGGCTGCACCAAGACCTGTGACAACTGGAATGAGATCGGGCCCTGCCACAAGCCCTGCGTGGCCGGCTGCCACTGCCCAGCCAACCTGGTGCTGTTCCAGGGCCGCTGCATCAAGCCCATAGCCTGCCCTGGCCGGTGACCCTAGTGCCCCAGGGGAAGGGGGCTGAGAGAGGGCCAAACAACCAACACTGCCTAGCACTCAGGGTTCATACCTGGGGGAGTGGGGGGGACATGGGGGTGAGTGTGGGGTGATTAATGGATTTGCAGACAGGCAACGATGGACTGAAGGGATTCTCAGAAGACAGGTGGGTCAGGTAGAGGCCTCATCCACTCTGAGGGAGATAGATACCGGCCATCACAAACTGGGGTTTGGAACTCCACTGTTGGCTGCTCTTACTCGTCCAGCATTACCTTGTGTTTCCACAGGATGGCGCCCATGTTGTCATTCAAATGGGATAGGAACCTGGAGGGAAACATCACCCTTGTAGTTAAAAGAGGAAGAGAACCTTTGGGAAAGCCTTTGTGGCTACGCTTCTTTAGTTACTGGACACTCAAGGGACATTCATCCAGACTGTCATGGACCTTCAGGAAAAGGGTGGGGCTGGCTCTGTGTTGAGCCAATATGGCCTCAGTGTTTCACTCTGTTGCAGCACACAGACATTCAAAATCAGGAAACCAACCAATGCATCTTGAACAAGCATGTTCACCCTGCCAGCATAAGGGATAAACTCTACGATGAACATATTGAACAACCCCCAGGTCTCACTTGCATAAGATTATTTTATACTGTAAACTAACAAGATTTGTATAAAAAGAGATAGCTTTTTGTATTATTATTATTTGTTTGTTGTTGATATTGTTAATTTATATAGTGATCAATTGATATGTTGTAGCAAGAGCCAGAATCAAACATTTAATTTTGTTATAAATGATTTAAAGGGAAAAAAGCTATTTATGCGTTTGTGTAATTGTGTCTTGTGTGAAGAGAAATGCCCATATGTGACTCGGTTGTTGCACCATCGCAGGGAAGAAACGTACTGTATTTTTAAATGCTCAGTGTACAGGTTGCTGTGTGTTGATTCTCAAACTGAAGGTGTTCCTCAAGACGTACATTTCACTTGACCTTGTAAGTTATTATTTAAGACCAGCAATATATAATTTCCATGAAACTCATCGCTGACTGTTTTCTTTCTTTATTTTGGTTGACTGATAAAAAGTTAATTCCAATTTAAATACATGTGCACACGTTAATAAACCTCAAAGCACATAAAACTAGAGATAGAAGCAAGAAGTCAACCACTTTGATAAATGTGGCAAGAGAGGTTGTACTGGGACAGTATGGGTCAGAAATAACACTGGATGCCAGAGAGACACAAATTGGAAATAGCATTAGCCATTCAAGTTCATGGATCCAAACGGCTGTGAAAACAAAACATTATATTACATTTGTATACCCATCGCAGTATACCCATGTCCCAGACACACAACAGCACCAGTTAAATACCATTTAAGCACCTTATGAACACACATCCCACTGGGCACAAACTGGTTGAATCAACGTTGTTTCAACGTAAATTTGTCAATGTATTGTAACATGGAATCTATGTGGAAAATATATTGGATTTGAAAAAACTATTGTTTTGGGGGTGAAATTTCAACCACAGGATTATGTCATCGTTGTAACCACTTTTGTGTAAAATATGTTGAATTTGTACCTTTGAAACAACGTCAGATCTTCAACGACATATCCACTATCAGAAGAAAAAAACAATAGGCTCAGCAGCACCTTCTGTTGGAGAGTTGATCTATATACAGCTATTCATTTGGTCTCCCATCCAGGGTTTTAACCAAGCCCATTCCTGCTAAGCTTTGATATTTGTCACCAAACATCAACATTTGAAGGAGAGTATCTTCTGATTGGATAGTTTCATCTGTGCCACTGACTTAGTCTGGCTTTAATTCCAGTTTGTCTACAAATGAATAATTGATATGTTGAATTCATGTCTCCATCTCAACCAAAAATCTAAGTTAAAGAATAGGACTAAATCACATCTAACTTTAAATGCACTTAAACGTTGATTTAGTCATATTCTTTCATTTTGATTCTTGGTTGACATAAATTCATGTAGACAAACTGGAATTAAAGCCAGACTAAGTCAGTGGCAAAAATGACACATCTCCTTCAAATGTTGATATTTGGTTGTGTTGACAACCAAACACAATTCAATATCACTTTTGCAATACAGTAAATAGCCTATTAACTTGAGACAAATTATATGTTGGATTCACGTCTCCAACTGAACCAAAAATAAAAGTTAAAGAATAGGATTAAGCCAGTGGCTCAGATGAAACCATCCAAGCATTAGACACATCTCCTTTAAAATGTTGATATTTGGTTATTTTGGAATACAGTAAATAGCATAAAGTTAAGGCTATTTTACAAACTAATGTAAAGGTATTTATTCAACCTTAAAATGAGTAACACACATCCATGGCCAAATTTTGAGGTTAGCCTACAGTAACTATAAATGTCTTCTGTAATAATAGAAAGCGTGCATGTTCCAAAATAGCATGCAAACACTGCAAGTTTGTGGTGATCTTCACAATTGCTATAATAATCTGCGCAGATTCTAGCGCGCTATTGGTCACTGTCACAACAGTTGCTAAATTAAACGATGTGATCCAATGCGACTGCTATCAATCCAAATCTGTTGAATCTATGGAACTAATGAAAAAACAAGTGGTCAATGTATAGCAGCTGTTACATTTTATGAGTAACTCAGTCTCATGAAAATAGACTTATATCTAAGTAAAAATAGATGTTCAGTGTCTGTATTCTAAAAAGTACTTGTTTTGCTTCTTTGGTACTTCTAAAAATGTCTACACTGGTCTGAAACTAGCCCAGTGATATATGGTTGGGAACTTTGGACAGTGATATATGGTTGGGCCAGTAACCAGGTTTCCATCCAACCTTTTTATGCGAGTAAAGTACATGTCGGATTTTTAAAAAAATGCCACGACAGGCTTGATGGAAACAGCACATTTGTCGGTAAACTTTCCAAATGAAATACGCTAGACAAAGTGGGATCTTTTTGTGTCTGTAAAATGAATTATGCGAGAAATCGCGGTGGAAACGCATTTATGTGCAAATATTGATGTAATAACTGTCATATAGAAGTACATTTAGAGTCATGTGATATTGTGTGGTCCTCCCACTACGACTCAGGAAAGCTTGCAGTTTATTAGGCTATATGAAATAAATGATGATAAACTTCACAGGGTGGTGAAAGTGCACGGTGATGAACTTGATGCTCCTTTCCAATAAATATCGAGGGTCTTATTCTGGTGACATGATGATCGATCCTTGGCTGCCGTTTGACAAATACAAATAATCACGCTCTTATCCGTAATAATCTCATCATGTAGACTAGCCTACCTGCAAACTGTTGGCTAGAGCGCACGTGCAAAGACCAGAGATTCGCAATATAACGCAACATTTCTTCTTAAAAAAAACAGCAAATGCGACGGAAACCCATTTAACTTGTATTTAATGGTAATTAAATCGCAAAAGTTGTTTTTACGTGCACCACGTCATTACGCACAGACTGTTATACGCAACAAGTCAATGTGATGGAAACATCTTTGGTGGGAATGTGCACATATTGTTTTAATGCGGATTTTAGAATATTAGCATGAAAATCTGTCACCAATTGGATGGAAACCTAGCTATTGAGTGAGGCAGAATCAGAAAGTCAAATGATTGATGTGGAAATAGTAGAATATTAGCTATAAAGGGTATGGTGAACTCTAAGTACTGGGTGTTAGTTGCATTTAAAGGTTAGGTCAGAAAGGTGCTGTTAAAAGCAATGCAAAATATTTTCGGTGGAAACTGCTGAAAGTGTTGATATTACAATTAAACTAAAGTGCTTTGACATGTAAAGGATTGACCCAGGCTCATTTACATGTTACTGATATTTACCTGTTCACCAGAACAGAAACCGAAACTTTAGAAACTGATTTTACATAAAAAATATGAGTATGTCCTTTTGTATCATCTGTAGCTTAGTTCGATGTGAGCTGTATCCTGGCCTCTTGAAAGACTGATTTTGAAAGTGTCATGATACTGATAAAAACATGGAATGGGTGAAATGCTTTCAGTGCTTTCTTTTGATTTCCAGATAAATAGGGAAGATGGGGGTGATATGGTCCAAATAAGCCCCTCCCCTTGTGATGAAACAAGAAAACAACAAAGACTTGTGATACAAGTTGATACAACTAGGAGCTCTAACTACAGAAAATATGTACATGCATTCTAATATATATTCTTTAGCATGTTTTCATATGTAAAAGGATTTTTTTTAAACAAAACAAAATATACAGCTAATCAAAAATACACTATTAAATCTCCAGGTTGGCCGGCTTCACAGAGACATAAAAAAATACAATAAAACCAGACTTTACAGTTGGGTCGGTTACCACAGCAACGAAACAACGGAACCAGGCAAAGAGAAGAAAGAGGAGAGCAAGATGGTATAATAATGAGAGGTAGAAAGAGAGGGCAGGAGAGAGACTGGGGGCAGTTCAGTCATCATCACTGTCGCTGCCTGACTCGCTCAACTGGAGGTCATTCCCTGTGGACACACCAACACACACATTACTACATTGCAACCACCACCTACAGACTTCTATCAAGAGATAAATGATTAGTAGTAATCTCAACGTAGAGTGCTACACTGGCCCTACCATCCCTGGTACTCACTGAGCGTGTTCATCAGCTGGTTGCTGCCCTGTTGCCTGTCTGCTCCTCCATTGACCATGGGGTTGGGGGAGGGCTGGATGTGGGGGAGAGGGAGTTGGACAGGTTGAGGATGAGGGGCGTCATGCTCCCTATCACTGCTGGAGCTGTCGTCCCCACTACCAGAGCCACTGGCAGAGTCAGATGAGCTGCTGCCGCTACTGCTGCTCATTTGTTCAATAACATCCACCTCCGCTCGCAGCTCTGTGCCAGGCCAGGATGGGGCGACAGAGGCAACAGAGTCAGTACACAGACAAAGTCAATAGAGAAACAAGAATGATCACTTAGTAAAAGTGGTGGCAACACATGAAGAGGCTCACCTCTCTTGATGTCATCTAGCTGGGGCTCAGGGGAGGGGTTGTCCTTGGAAGGGGAGGGGGAGGTCTTGGCCCCTGCACCAGGCTTAGTGGGGGCACGGAACTGTGCTTGAGGCTGGGTGGCAGTGGCACGCACCGACTGTTGCTCAATCCTGGCCTGGATCTTACTGCTGCCCTCCGCTCTGAAAAACAAAGTCAACAGCTGCACATCTACTGTCACAAATGATCTGCAAAACACATTTCTCCTAAAGGTTAATTGTTACTATGCATTTTTGAGACAGTGTTTTGGTTAACCCCTCACCTGGTTTTCTTGACCTGGATACTGCTGCTCAACTTCTCCAGCATGTACTCCCCAGTGTCATGATTGATGATAAGAACACAGTCTTTCTGATATGGCCGCTTATTCCCTTTGAATACTGTCATGGGTGGTGTAGAGCCCTACGAACAACACAATAACAAGTATCATGATCAAGTACACAGTTTGCTTTCATCTTTCTGAAGTGGAGTTATCAGAAATTGTCATTGTACAGCACAGGCAAAAGACCACAGTTGAGTAACAATGACTAAAAAACACCCACTCTTACTGGAATGTGAGGTAATGTGATGGTGACTTCCTCTCCTTTACCGACTTGCAACTCTCCCTCGCAGCTTGTGTCAATTGAAGCTGGTTTGAAATCATCTACAAGTGTGAAAGAGTGAGAAAGGCAATTATGTCAGAAATACTACTTACCTGTCCAAAATTGTAATCAGTAACCTAACTTTTGGATTACGCAAACTCAGTAACGTAATCTGATTACTTTCCCCTTAAGAGGCATTAGAAGAAGTAAAAAATGACCCATCAAACGCATTTGGTGTGTCCCCTGCGGGACGGTTGAGCTAACGTAGGCTAATGTGATTAGCATGAGGTTGTAAGTAACAAAAACATTTTCCAGGACATAGACATATCTGATATTGGCAGAAAGCTAAAATGATTGTTAATCTAACTGCACTGTCCAATTTACAGTAGCCATTACAGTGAAATAATACCATACTATTGTTTGAGAGTGCACAATTTTGAACATGAAAAGTTACTAATAAACAAATTAGGCACATTTGGGCAGTCTTGAACATTTTTGAACAGAAATGCAATGGTTCATTGGATCAGTCTAAAACGTTGCACATACACTGCTGCCATCTCGTGGCCAATATATAAATTGCACCTGGGCTGGAATAATACATTATGGCCTTTCTCTTGCATTTCAAAGATGATGGTACAAAAAACCCAAAAAAAACCTGGGGGGTTTTTCTTTGTATTATCTTTTACCAGATCTAATGTGTTATATTCTCCTACATTCCTTTACATTCACATTTCCACAAACTTCAAAGTGTTTCCTTTCAAATGGTACAAAGAATATGCATATCCTTGCTTCAGGGCCTGAGCTACAGGCAGTTAGATTTGGGTATGTCAAAAGAAAAAGGGCCCATTCCATTAAGAGGTTTTTAATTTGCGCCTTTTTTCAGTACTGAATTGAATATCATTGAGAAAACAGAAAGGTATTCATGTATTTTTTTGCAAACATTCTTTCTGAATTTAAAAGTAATGACCTTGCTAATGTACGCTACCTACGTTTTCAAAAGTATTTGTAATCCGATTACAATATTTTTTCTGGTAATGTACTATCGTACCGGATTAACGTTACCGTTAGTTTTTTGTGCTAGCTAACTAACAATAACTAGCTACATTGTTAGATAACGTTAGCTAGCTGACGAAGATAGTTAGCTAACGTTATCTAACTTACCAACTTGTCAAAAGGAGTGACTAAAGTTGGGTATAGTAAAATAAACGTAACATATTTACACATTTATATTTAATCAATAAAAATAGACTACTAACATCTGATGGTGTGAAATGATGATTTTGGCCTCTTCTCAAAGCTCTCTCCGAGCTTCAAAACATGTTCTTCTTTGTCCAAGAGCGGATTTGTACTCCCATTCATGACTATGCTAGAAGTTTAATATTCACATTTATTTAAATTATGCTGCGTTATAAAATTGAATGATAATAACGTAGTATATAAGATACTTCAGCTAGCTATGCAGCTAGCTAAGCTATTTTGAAAAACAATCCCTACGTCACATGACCACTCCTTTTCCTGTTTGTTCCAGTGCTGAAATGTCACCGATAGGATCTGAGCACCCTAATTGGGTTGACCCCAAAATAAACACCGAAAAATCTGCATATTCAGCACGTTAGAATTAGTAACGATGTATTATTATATATTAGTATAATAATACGATTTTCACTCACACGAATAAGTACAACGTTTTTACTGACTGAGATGAACATGCCGGAATCATCGTAATCAAACACTGTTCCCACACGGACGAAGAAGACTACATGCCACACGCGAAGTCTTAGAACATTTCTGGAACATTTGCGTTCATAAAAAATGTATGTGAAAATATTTCGTGCATTTTCAATAACAGTCTATCTATCACTATAATGTGTTAGTGTCATCCATTAACATTAGCAGGATAATTTCATATGGATTGATGAAATAATAGATTTGAGGATGTCAAGGAAGTTCTGCTATTAGCTACTGCCGTTAATTACAGTAGTGCAAGTTATGGCACTATCAAAGCAAGACGACACAGCCAATGTTGTACTCCCTGGAGAGGAACCCAAAGACGGATTGCGATGTCTTACCCCACCTGTCCAAAGCAAAACATCTACTGGCAGGACTTTGAATGAGAAAGAGATGGAGAAACTGACAGGTGACCAGACTTTGGTGTCTGACTTCAAGCAGATGAAGTTGGAAAAGGAGGCACAGAAAAACTGGGACTTGTTTTACAAAAGGAACACAACAAACTTTTTCAAGGATAGGCATTGGACCACCAGAGAGTTTGAAGAACTGAAAGTGTGCCTTGAGGTAAGAAGATGGCGTAGGAAGTTGTTAGGTTTCCAACTAGGGGTGCATCTCAATACATTTCTCAATACGGTACGTTTCTCTCTCTCTCAGTTTGAAGCCCAGAAGCTGGTCCTGCTTGAAGCTGGCTGTGGGGTTGGGAACTGCATCTTCCCACTACTGGAGGAAGACCTTAACATCTTTGTCTATGCCTGTGACTTCTCACCACGAGCTGTGGAGTTTGTGAAGGTAAGAAGATGTACCACTGATGACCCAGAGCCAGTGGGACTTTTAACAAAACAACCCTGATATCCAGTGTCATTTTCTCTTTGTCCTCAGCAACACTCCCTGTACTGTGCTGAGCGCTGCAGTGCGTTCCAGTGTGACCTGACTAAGGATGACCTGAGGGGAAACATCCCAGTGGGATGTGTGGATGTGGCCACGCTCATATTCGTTCTCTCAGCCATCCACCCAGACAAGATGCAGCAGGCTCTGGACAACATTTACAGGGTGAGACGGGGCTGAGGAAAAGGATGAAACTGCAGTAAACACTTAACACCCTCAAAATAACTTGTGACTTTATTGACATTCTCTGTGTCAGGTTCTGAAGCCAGGGGGCATCATTCTGTTCAGGGACTATGGTCTGTATGACCACGCCATGATGAGGTTTAAGGCCGGAAACAAACTGGGAGAGAACTTCTACGTCAGACAGGATGGTACCAGGTCTTATTTCTTCTCCAAAGGTCAGTCCATTCCTCTTTCCTCTCCAACATTTTCCCTCGTAGTTATTTTAGCTTTTTTGTCTTTCTTTATTGTCTTTTTTTGTCTTTTCGAATTACCCACAAGCAGTAAGCAGTTGGTCTGGTCTCTTCTGTGGGACTCTTTCTCTGTTTATACATTTTGAATCATGATTATTGTCTAATCTTGATTATGGTCCAGTAGTGTGGTCAAGTGCTGCTAAGAAAGACCTAGTTAAGCTGCAGCTGGTCCAGAACAGAGCGGCACGTCTTGCTCTTAATTGTAATCAGAGGGATGATATAAATACTATGCATGCCAGTCTCTCTTGGCTAAGAGTTGAGGAGAGACTGACTGCATTACTTCTTCTTTTTATAAGAAATATTAATGTGTTGAAAATTCCAAATTGTTTGCATAGTCAACTTACACACAGCTCTCACACACACACTTATCCCACCAGATATGCCACCAGGGATCTTTTCACAGTCCTCAAAACCAGAACAAATTCAAGAAAGCGTACAGTATTATATAGAGCCATTATTGCATGGAACTCTGTTTCATCTCATATTGCTCAAATAAACAGCAAACCTGGTTTCAAAAAACAGATGAAGCAACACCTCACGGCACAACGCCTCTCCCCTATTTGACGTAGTTTGTGTGTATGCATCAATAATAAGGCTACGTGTGCCTTTTTTTAATGTAGTTCTGTCCTTGAGCTGTTCTTGACTATTAATGTTCTGTATGATGTCATGTTTTGTGTGGACCCCAGGAAGAGTAGCTGCTGCTTTTGCAACAGCTAATGGGGAGCCTAATAAAATACCAAATCTGAACGTCTGTGTTTCAGAGCTCCTAGCAGACCTGTTCAGAGGGGCGGGGTTCGAGAGTGTAACCAATGAGTACGTGCTACGAGAAACGGTCAATAAGAAGGAGGGGCTTTGTGTGCCCAGGGTGTTCCTTCAAAGCAAGTTCCGAAGGCCAGACCAATTACAGGGCTCCTGAAGTCCCTTTCCTCAACAAATGTTTGAATCCTTCAAAGGCACAAATGGACTGAAACCTTCATATATAAATGGATATCATTGGACAAAAGCCTACACTGCCGTATTGCTGATTTAAGTGCCATTTGTTTGATTATGCTTTTTTATTATTATAACTCAGTGGTGGAAAAAGTACCCAATTGTCATACATGAGTAAAAGTAAAGATACCTTAATAGAAAATTACTCAAGTAAAAGCCACCCACTTAAATACTAGAGTAAAAGTTTAAAAAAAAAATGTTTTTAAATAGAATAATCAAAAGTAAATGTAATTGCTAAAATATACTTAAGTATCAAAAGTAAAAGTAAATGCTATACATAATTTTACATTTCTTATATTAAGCAAACCAGAAAGCACAATTTGTTTTATTTACTGATAGTCAGGGGCACACTCCAACACAGACATAATTTACAAACAAAGCATTTGTGTTTAGTGAAGTCTGCCAGATCAGAGGCAGTAGTGATAACTGCGCGTTTTCTTGATAAGTACGTAAATGTGACAATTTTCCTATCATGCTAAGCATTCGAAATGTAACGAGTGCTTTTGGTTGTCAGGGAAAATAGGAGTAAGAAGTACATATTTTCTTTAGGAATGTAGTGAAGTAAAAGTTGTAAAAAATATAAATGGTAAAGTACAAATACCCCAAAAAACTACTTAAGTAGTACTTCAATGTATTTTTACTTAATTACTTTACACCAATGATAAAACTGTATATGATGGATCATTTCTTAGAGAGAATGGTTTGTTGTATAGTTTCAGAGTTGTTAAAGTTCCAATACTATTTTTTGCTGCCAACTTTTCTAATCAAGTAATACATTTTCTTTACCACAAGGGGGCAACAAAACCTGTAAAAAAAGATGTAACATCAAGTGCTCCTTGGTTAGTCGAAATAAATATTCATATTTTTTATCCTGCTCAATTTGTTTTATGTTTCCAGTTGATCATGTTTACCTAGCATTCATACACAATGTGCATAGTTGGCAAACCCATGTTGACTTGTAAAAGTGATTTAATGTAGATGTCATGCACTTAATAATCTCTCGTGGACAGTGGGCAGGATTTGCATGTAACATATCTGACACAATTGTGCAAGATTTTAGTTCTTGGTGTCTGAGATTATTCACCTTAATGATTTTGAGTGGGCAGGATTTGTTTTAGTGCAACAGTAATAGATCCTGATATTTTTAAGTTGCCACTACATATGAGAATACCTCTGCTTTTATGTCTTTAGGCACTGAACAAAAAGCATCTGGATTCGTTTTTGAGACCACCTCTTTTTTTTCTGCCCCCAAATCCACCCATCTGTGACACCACAAAGTGACCCCTGACCCTGTAGTAGGATGAGTCAACAGCAAGAAGCTGAAATTGTTAATCACATGTAACCTTTTCAAAGACCTTACAGATGTGTGTGTAGGTTTTTTGTGTGTATTTTTTAATGTGGAACTGACCCCACCACGCATTTGCCCTTTCCAGCAGTGGACTGGGTCAGTGTGGGTTTGTGCCATGTCACCTTTGGGAGATGAGACAAGGGAACACGTGTCACTCCTCTCACATCATCAGGAACGTGAGGGCAGCTGTATCCACAGTACACGAGGAGTCTGACATTCAGTGAAATGCCACAACCCCACCAGACACCTGGGGCTCAAAGGCCAGCTCCCTTCTGGCTTTTTATAGCCTATTCTGGGTTTACTGATACAGCAAAGCACTTCCGTTTAAAATGTTTATTTATATCACCAGGTAGGTTCACATGGGTCTGAGCATCATTTCAACATCCTAGAACCAAAGTCTTGCATCGACTTTGTTTATTTAACCAGGCAACTCAGTTAAGAACAAATTCTTATTTACAATGACGGCCTACCCCGGCCAAACCCAGACGACACTGGGCCATTTGTGCGCCGCCCTATGGGACTCTCAATCACAGCCGGATGTGATTCAGCTTGGATTCAAACCAGGGACTGTAGTGACACCTTTTACACTGAGATGCAGTGCCTTAGACCGCTGCGCCACTCGGGAGCCCATGTTAACATCTGTCCACAAGAGATTAGTCTGAGAAAGGCTTTGCACAGTTTCACTGACATTCATCTCTGACAGAGATCTATCATTTGTTTAGAAATGGGGTTGATTTATAGATCAGATAATCAGTGCAGCTCCCAGAACTCAATTCAACGTCTATTCCACCTTGGTTCCACGTCATTTCATTGAAACAACGTGGAAATAACATTTATTCGACCAGTGTGTGCCCAGTGCATAGTGAATATGCACAGTACCCGCCATGTCCATATCCTGTCAATAGGAAGTCTATAGCAGCACAATGAATCGTAGAGGGAGTACACAGGGGCTCCCAGTCCTATTCAAGGTCCCCATCATCACTCATCACCTGTCACCATTATAACGTTCGTGACACAGGTACACACCCTGATCCGTCCTGTACACACACATAAACAAGTGGCGCCCGTCTTTCTATCGCGTGACAAGGGGTCTTACTGATGGTCCAGGGGAATCATTATTGTGAGCCTCTACCCCCAACAATGTGCTCTTAATCTAACCTAGTCCACATTCACTCACTGCTATAACACTTGGCACTTTTCCTCTAAACATACACAGCACTGTGATCCTTATCAGCCCTTAGGATCCTTTGTATATGAAGATGCTATAGGCACCTGGAATGTTTTGTGAAGTGGAGCCCCCATGAGTGTGATGATATTGCATAAGAGGAATGTGATAGGAGGGATTGCAGGGTATGATTTCATATTTCTCGCCCCCTCTCTTTTTCACTATCTTATTCAATTGGGCAGAATGTTCAGTGTGTCTCAGAGATAAAATATAGTACATATCTTTATCCTCAATGTTCTGCCCTACTCAACAGGACCATGCCAACATCCGCCTCTCTTATATTGCTGTCTTTTCCTTTATTGAGAGGGCACTTCCTGTAGAAAAGACTCTCGTACAGGCTCAGGCTGAGGTCAGCTCTGCTCCACAAAGTGGAAGAGAGCACTGAAGAGCTCATAGCCTTCTAGTACTCTATATCTGGAGGGGCTTGACATATCCTGTTATTCAGACTAATTCCATTGGGTGGACAGAACATGCTGACTGCTGTAGATGACCTTGTGCTTTTGATAGTAGTTACGTTGATGTAAAGTGGGAAGCTGTACGCTTGTGAGATAAGGCTAGTACACTGTTCCCTGTATAATTACTGTGGAAGGGATCCCTTCCTTAATGATATTGATATTGATTTAAGTAAAAAAATATATATATATGTTCACAGTCCTACATGTGGCATTTTGGGGCTTATGGTTTAAAAAAGTATTGGAGAAACACTGTAGGCTATGCAGTTATGAATGCCTATTGAAATACTAATCCTGATTTCACATTGGTTCTTGATATACTGCATACTCCCACTCCCTGCCTGATCACTGCCATCCTACATAAGTAGGCTGTATACAATATATTTGATTCTCCTAAATGAGGCATGTTATTCTCTGTCGGTGAATGGGTAGCGGATGTATTCCAAGACGGTTTTCCAAACGGGACATGACCCAATCAGATTGGAGCGCTGTGGAAAAAGTCATTGAGCTTTTCCTGACTGGTTGATTTGCTTCCTCCCGTCGTAGTGTATCATTATTAACCCTGTCAGTGAACTGGAGTTCTAACTCTCTAACGCTCTAGCTGGTCTGTCCGATGGCTTTAAGGTGAGCAGCCAGACAGTCTGAGTTACATAACTTTCAAAACAATCACCCTCCTCAATCTGCCCGTCTGCCTGCCAGCCATCCTCTGCTTCTCTCTTTTCCCCTCTGATGGGCATGGGGAATGAAAACAAGGGTGTCTGGATGTGGGTATGACAGAGGGAGAGAAAAAGAGAGAGCGAAAGAAGGAGCAAGTAAGCACCTGTGTTTGTGTTGACTGTTCCTGTGTGAATACAGGTCCAAGAGGTGTGTGTTTGTGTTGACTGTACCTGTGTGAATACAGGTCCAAGAGGTGTGTGTTTGTGTTGACTGTTCCTGTGTGAATACAGGTCCAAGAGGTGTGTGTTTGTGTTGACTGTACCTGTGTGAATACAGGTCCAAGAGGTGTGTGTTTGTGTTGACTGTTCCTGTGTGAATACAGGTCCAAGAGGTGTGTGTTTGTGTTGACTGTTCCTGTGTGAATACAGGTCCAAGAGGTGTGTGTTTGTGTTGACTGTTCCTGTGTGAATACAGGTCCAAGAGGTGTGTGTTTGTGTTGACTGTTCCTGTGTGAATACAGGTCCAAGAGGTGTGTGTTTGTGTTGACTGTTCCTGTGTGAATACAGGTCCAAGAGGTGTGTGTTTGTGTTGACTGTTCCTGTGTGAATACAGGTCCAAGAGGTGTGTGTTTGTGTTGACTGTTCCTGTGTGAATACAGGTCCAAGAGGTGTGTGTTTGTGTTGACTGTTCCTGTGTGAATACAGGTCCAAGAGGTGTGTGTTTGTGTTGACTGTACCTGTGTGAATACAGGTCCAAGAGGTGTGTGTTTGTGTTGACTGTACCTGTGTGAATACAGGTCCAAGAGGTGTGTGTTTGTGTTGACTGTTCCTGTGTGAATACAGGTCCAAGAGGTGTGTGTTTGTGTTGACTGTTCCTGTGTGAATACAGGTCCAAGAGGTGTGTGTTTGTGTTGACTGTTCCTGTGTGAATACAGGTCCAAGAGGTGTGTGTTTATGTTGACTGTTCCTGTGTGAATACAGGTCCAAGAGGTGTGTGTTTGTGTTGACTGTTCCTGTGTGAATACAGGTCCAAGAGGTGTGTGTTTATGTTGACTGTTCCTGTGTGAATACAGGTCCAAGAGGTGTGTGTTTGTGTTGACTGTTCCTGTGTGAATACAGGTCCAAGAGGTGTGTGTTTGTGTTGACTGTACCTGTGTGAACACAGGTCCAAGAGGTGTGTGTTTGTATGTGTGGGAGAAAAAGAGGGTGTAATACCTGGATTTAGTCCCACATTGCAGAGATGCTATCCTCCTGTTCTAGCTATGGGAACAACCCAAAAAGGCAGCGCCTTGTCTGAGTACCCTGTACTTACGTACTGTAGCTCACCTTACTATCCACGGCTGTCTAATCACGCACTGCAGCACCGATAAGGACCTCTTATATTCTGAGGTTAATGAACAAAATGGGCTGTTGAACATAACTGTGTCTGAGGATAAGGGTCCTTCACTGATGATGTGAATGGGTGCTATTTGCCTATCTAATCATATTAAGTATATCTGGTTCACATGGTGTCTGAATCAGGATGGGACAAACACAGATAACAAGACGTGAACCTAATGGAAGATTAGATTATATGGGCTCAATAACATTGATAGGTCTATCCTGTCATCATAGTGCACTGCAGTAAAATAACTGGAAATCAAACATTCTAATGGTAGTTGAATGATAACCAAGCCTTATGTTCTAATGTCAAGCAATTGCACTGATAGGTGTCATTCAAAGCCTCTATCGCTTCACAAACTCTTTATAACATTACCACCTACACATTACATTGACATACTGGGCATTCCATTACCTTAGATTGAGAGAAAGTGAGAATTTAAAAGATTTAGGTCAAAAATGTCCATGAAGAAAGGGGACAGTTCCACTCAGATGTACAAAATCCCAAATGAGTCCTGTCTAACATGATTGGTGAGTGTTTTACACAACAGCATCTCAACCTCCGAAACACAGATCGTATTGCTGGAAATAATGCATTTTAATATGATTTTTTAACATAAATGTGCCTTGTTATGGGTATGATTTCAACTTGAAGGAATTGTTTTAAAAGCTGGAAGCTATAAATCAATATATCATAAGGTTTTGATTATATAGGCCATTCCCCATACTGATATTACTTGGGGTGAGTATTTATCTAATATAGGCATACTGTACACAACTGACATGCATGATACCATATGAATATAATTATATTTCTATGAATGATACATCATCAGATTGTTCTTGAACTCTATTTGAATCCAGACCTAATAGCATGTTTAATCTATAGGACATCCCCCAGTAATGTATTGTATCATGCATTTCTTATGGTGTTAATGCTCAATACTGGCCTACTTATGTTATGAGTACACAGTATATGGTATCTGAGAATTGGAAAAAGTGACTCTAGAATATAGGATGAAGAGAGTATCTGGTATTTTGGAGTTGGCTAATACAAAGAGGGTATCTGGTGGGCATGGCTAACTGGTCTATATGGAATGTAGGGGCAATGAATATCTGAGGGTGTTCATTAAATACCAATTTCATTAATTATTATCTGAAATCTGTAACATTCTATTTTGGGAAGAAATATATATCAAATACATTTATAAAAAGGTATTGAGTTTCCCAAATTGTATATTCAGCTTGTTATAACTGTTTTACCACACAGTAAGTAGTCTCTGATGGTACATACATCTATCTATATGTGCATCCGTTTGGAGAGCAGAAGGGGCGTAACGTTACGCTGTAGATACCCGTACACAAGTCGTTTCATCATCACTTGCTCAGTGGCTTGGTATTGGACGCAGACAGAGCGCTGCTGTGTCAATTGACATACAAGACGATTATCAGTCTTTTGTCTTTCAATTACCTGTATATCGCTTTGATATACATATAAATATTTCAAACATCGTTTTTTATCATTGCTAACGTTGCAGTGTGATTGATCGTGTTCGTGAAACTCCTGTCGCGCGGTTAGAGCGTCTCTTGGAAATTGGCTTTGTTCGCTCCGACAGCACACAGTCCGCTTTATCATCCAGAATGGACCATTTGGAGAAAGAAAATAGGTCTGACGAAGATTCGGAATACGAAGAAGAGGAGGTGGACCCTAGAATTCAGGTACGTTATAATAACAATTGCTCTTTGTTTCAATTGAGACCAACTAATCAATTCATTTAACTGCATTTGATACATCCACTATTCAGTGCACATCTTAAGAGTATGTATTATCCTTGGCAGAAAGTCTATCTGATTTGGGGTCTTTTTTTAAATAGTTTTTCATGTATTGATTTATTAAGAGTGTCTGTCTACCTTGAACAAAAGGTCAGTATTGTACCTGACTTAGTTGCGACGTAGGCCTACTGGTTATGTTTATGATTGTCTATGTTTTAGCCAAACTTGTTTCTGATTTAATGGAATGCATGGGAGTAAAGGCCTGACACTCAAATAGCATGTTCATCTGAGTATACCTTCTGCTGCGTATTAGGCTGTTATGGTTGAAAAATAACATTGTTTAACCTTAAAAGATATGTGCATTTAATATATCCATAAATCAAGATAGTAGCTGATTCTTGTGTTCGTTCAAACCATCACTCTGGCTAACTTCTATTGTCCAGTCTAGTATTTCAGCCTAGTGTAACACCTTCCAGATGTTGCAGACTTCCCAGATACATTCCTTTCTCTTGGCGTTGCTCAATATTCTCCTTTGCTCTCTTTCTTACAGGGAGAACTGGAGAAACTCAACCAGTCTACAGACGACATCAACAGATGTGAGACACAACTGGAGGTAAGACAGTACACACACACACACACACACACACACTTTCAAGTTTAACATACATTTCCCCTCCAAAGTGCACCACATGGCTGACACTGATTTGACAATTACAAGGTGACCCACTATCAAAGAATTCCTTTCAACCATTAGACATTGACCTCTGCATATGAAAGATGATTCGTTCTGGTCATTGAGGTGGTTTATGTTGCAGAATGTTGATCTTTGGATGCTGTTAAATGTCAGTAAAGTAGTAGCACACCTCTGTCAGTCATATACCTTTTTGGAACTGTATTACGGAAAAAGTCTCTTTAGGACTTCCGTTTGGGTCAAAGGAGGCATTCAGTCTATAAAATACCTGTCATTTCTAATGTTTACTGGATCCTCACTGACTTGAGCAGCATAAAGCTTAAAAAACTTGAACTTGTACAATGTTTCCATTGATCTTGAGGTTCAATGAGTGCTTGTCAGAGGGGTATTTACTTGTTTTTTGAGTTCAGATATACCCCCTCTGTGTTGTTGTTGAGTCAGCGGATCATTGTCAAATCTGTTTATTTGTAGACCCAGTTTGATGTGGTCTCAATGCACAGCTGTCTGCTGTTGGAGAAAACGGTGCACCAATCAGTGAAGCGTGTCTATTTGACATGGACTTGAGTCCTTACCAATGGCTAATATCTCCAAATAACAGATAAAGGCCTCTGTGGAAACCCTTTGCAACAGACACACAAAAACACAAACAAAATAATATCCAGTATGTTTTTTTTCTGAGACCAAGGAATGATGTACAACTTTTTTAATGCTTTGACCTCAAAGGGGATAAACAAACAGATGTACTGGTTCACCACTTCTCAAGTTCATACCCGAGGGAAGCAGGGTTGCCGAGGGTGCTGTAGCACCCCCTAAAAAATCACAATAAAATATAAAAGGAAGAAATCTTACCTACTGCTCAGTGCAGATCTGGCAGAGCTTCTGGTGTTGATGGAGTGAGGATAGCCAGCAGCAGAGCCCAGTGGATGTAGGCCTGTCATAATGCCCTGCTAATGGACTATTGGCTGTAGGGTTTGTATTGATAATATCAAGGAGCACGTGTGACTGCTTTTGTGATAAGGCGAACAATGGCTAGAGTTCCATAACATCTGTGAGAATTTTTGTTGAATTCAGAGGCCTTTTATTAATATCAACATCACCATCCAAGTGGAATAAGATGTATCTGGGTAAAGGGTAATACAGTTACACAAATGGATTGGATTGAATTCATATATTTGTAGGTATACGACTGTGTGTTTGAGATGGTGTTCAGTGTATGAGGAGGCTGTGACAGAGGAGATGAAATGTGTCACAAAAGCAACGCTCTGCTCGACCCTGAGGTGAGAGACTGCACTGTACTGTAACCTCTGAGGTGTGAGAGACAGAGAGACTGCACTGTACTGTAACCTCTGAGGTGTGAGAGACAGAGAGACTGCACTGTACTGTAACCTCTGAGATGTGAGAGACAGAGAGACTGCACTGTACTGTAACCTCTGAGGTGTGAGAGACAGAGAGACTGCACTGTACTGTAACCTCTGAGGTGTGAGAGACAGAGAGACTGCACTGTACTGTAACCTCTGAGATCAGAGAGACAGAGAGACTGCACTGTACTGTAACCTCTGAGATGTGAGAGACAGAGAGACTGCACTGTACTGTAACCTCTGAGATGTGAGAGACAGAGAGACTGCACTGTACTGTAACCTCTGAGGTGTGAGAGACAGAGAGACTGCACTGTACTGTAACCTCTGAGATGTGAGAGACATAGAGACTGCACTGTACTGTAACCTCTGAGATCAGAGAGACAGAGAGACTGCACTGTACTGTAACCTCTGAGATCAGAGAGACAGAGAGACTGCACTGTACTGTAACCTCTGAGATCAGAGAGACTGCACTGTACTGTAACCTCTGAGGTGTGAGAGACTGCACTGTACTGTAACCTCTGAGATGAGAGAGACTGCACTGTACTGTAACCTCTGAGATCAGAGAGACTGCACTGTACTGTAACCTCTGAGATGTGAGAGACTGCACTGTACTGTAACCTCTGAGATGAGAGAGACTGCACTGTACTGTAACCTCTGAGATGTGAGAGACAGAGAGACTGCACTGTACTGTAACCTCTGAGATGTGAGAGACAGAGAGACTGCACTGTACTGTAACCTCTGAGATGAGAGAGACTGCACTGTACTGTAACCTCTGAGATGAGAGAGACTGCACTGTACTGTAACCTCTGAGATGTGAGAGACAGAGAGACTGCACTGTACTGTAACCTCTGAGATGTGAGAGACAGAGAGACTGCACTGTACTGTAACCTCTGAGATGTGAGAGACAGAGAGACTGCACTGTACTGTAACCTCTGAGATGTGAGAGACAGAGAGACTGCACTGTACTGTAACCTCTGAGATGTGAGGGACAGAGAGACTGCACTGTACTGTAACCTCTGAGGTGTGAGAGACAGAGAGACTGCACTGTACTGTAACCTCTGAGATGTGAGAGACAGAGAGACTGCACTGTACTGTAACCTCTGAGATGTGAGAGACAGAGAGACTGCACTGTACTGTAACCTCTGAGGTGTGAGAGACAGAGAGACTGCACTGTACTGTAACCTCTGAGATGTGAGGGACAGAGAGACTGCACTGTACTGTAACCTCTGAGGTGTGAGAGACAGAGAGACTGCACTGTACTGTAACCTCTGAGATGTGAGGGACAGAGAGACTGCACTGTACTGTAACCTCTGATATGTGAGGGACAGAGAGACTGCACTGTACTGTAACCTCTGAGATGTGAGGGACAGAGAGACTGCACTGTACTGTAACCTCTGAGGTGTGAGAGACAGAGAGACTGCACTGTACTGTAACCTCTGAGATGTGAGAGACATAGAAACTGCACTGTACTGTAACCTCTGAGGTGTGAGAGACAGAGAGACTGCACTGTACTGTAACCTCTGATATGTGAGGGACAGAGAGACTGCACTGTACTGTAACCTCTGAGATGTGAGGGACAGAGAGACTGCACTGTACTGTAACCTCTGAGGTGTGAGAGACAGAGAGACTGCACTGTACTGTAACCTCTGAGATGTGAGAGACAGAGAGACTGCACTGTACTGTAACCTCTGAGGTGTGAGAGACAGAGAGACTGCACTGTACTGTAACCTCTGAGGTGTGAGAGACAGAGAGACTGCACTGTACTGTAACCTCTGAGATCAGAGAGACAGAGAGACTGCACTGTACTGTAACCTCTGAGGTGTGAGAGACAGAGAGACTGCACTGTACTGTAACCTCTGAGATGTGAGAGACAGAGAGACTGCACTGTACTGTAACCTCTGAGATGTGAGAGACAGAGAGACTGCACTGTACTGTAACCTCTGAGATGTGAGAGACAGAGAGACTGCACTGTACTGTAACCTCTGAGATGTGAGAGACAGAAAGACTGCACTGTACTGTAACCTCTGAGGTGTGAGAGACAGAGAGACTGCACTGTACTGTAACCTCTGAGGTGTGAGAGACAGAGAGACTGCACTGTACTGTAACCTCTGAGATGTGAGAGACAGAAAGACTGCACTGTACTGTAACCTCTGAGGTGTGAGAGACATAGAGACTGCACTGTACTGTAACCTCTGAGATGTGAGAGACATAGAGACTGCACTGTACTGTAACCTCTGAGATGTGAGAGACAGAGAGACTGCACTGTACTGTAACCTCTGAGATGTGAGAGACAGAGAGACTGCACTGTACTGTAACCTCTGAGATGTGAGAGACAGAAAGACTGCACTGTACTGTAACCTCTGAGGTGTGAGAGACAGAGAGACTGCACTGTACTGTAACCTCTGAGGTGTGAGAGACAGAGAGACTGCACTGTACTGTAACCTCTGAGATGTGAGAGACAGAAAGACTGCACTGTACTGTAACCTCTGAGGTGTGAGAGACAGAGAGACTGCACTGTACTGTAACCTCTGAGATGTGAGAGACATAGAGACTGCACTGTACTGTAACCTCTGAGATGTGAGAGACAGAGAGACTGCACTGTACTGTAACCTCTGAGATGTGAGAGACTGCACTGTACTGTAACCTCTGAGATGTGAGGGACAGAGAGACTGCACTGTACTGTAACCTCTGAGGTGTGAGAGACAGAGAGACTGCACTGTACTGTAACCTCTGAGATGTGAGGGACAGAGAGACTGCACTGTACTGTAACCTCTGAGATGTGAGAGACTGCACTGTACTGTAACCTCTGAGATGTGAGGGACAGAGAGACTGCACTGTACTGTAACCTCTGAGGTGTGAGAGACAGAGAGACTGCACTGTACTGTAACCTCTGAGGTGTGAGAGACAGAGAGACTGCACTGTACTGTAACCTCTGAGATGTGAGAGACAGAAAGACTGCACTGTACTGTAACCTCTGAGATCAGAGAGACAGAGAGACTGCACTGTACTGTAACCTCTGAGATGTGAGAGACATAGAGACTGCACTGTACTGTAACCTCTGAGATGTGAGGGACAGAGAGACTGCACTGTACTGTAACCTCTGAGATGTGAGAGACTGCACTGTACTGTAACCTCTGAGATGTGAGGGACAGAGAGACTGCGCTGTACTGTAACCTCTGAGGTGTGAGAGACAGAGAGACTGCACTGTACTGTAACCTCTGAGGTGTGAGAGACAGAGAGACTGTACTGTAACCTCTGAGATGTGAGAGACAGAGAGACTGCACTGTACTGTAACCTCTGAGGTGTGAGAGACAGAGAGACTGCACTGTACTGTAACCTCTGAGATCAGAGAGACAGAGAGACTGCACTGTACTGTAACCTCTGAGATGTGAGAGACAGAGAGACTGCACTGTACTGTAACCTCTGAGATGTGAGAGACAGAGAGACTGCACTGTACTGTAACCTCTGAGATGTGAGAGACAGAAAGACTGCACTGTACTGTAACCTCTGAGGTGTGAGAGACAGAGAGACTGCACTGTACTGTAACCTCTGAGGTGTGAGAGACAGAGAGACTGCACTGTACTGTAACCTCTGAGATGTGAGAGACATAGAGACTGCACTGTACTGTAACCTCTGAGATGTGAGGGACAGAGAGACTGCACTGTACTGTAACCTCTGAGATGTGAGAGACTGCACTGTACTGTAACCTCTGAGATGTGAGAGACAGAGAGACTGCACTGTACTGTAACCTCTGAGATGTGAGGGACAGAGAGACTGCGCTGTACTGTAACCTCTGAGATGTGAGAGACAGAGAGACTGTACTGTAACCTCTGAGGTGTGAGAGACAGAGAGACTGTACTGTAACCTCTGAGATGTGAGAGACAGAGAGACTGCACTGTACTGTAACCTCTGAGGTGTGAGAGACAGAGAGACTGCACTGTACTGTAACCTCTGAGATGTGAGAGAGACAGAGAGACTGCACTGTGCTGTAACCTCTGCTGTATCAGCTAGAGGAGAAAAAGAGGGAGATGGTGGAAATGAGAACAGAAAAAAGGGATGGATTAGAGTGGGGGAGGAAATGCATTACGAGGAGAGATGGAGAAAGGGGGGACCCATCCTCTGAATTGTCTCTATTGGGCAAATGGCAAACAGTGGTGGTGGAGCCATCACTGTATTTGGTTCCTTGATCTTCATACACACTGAATGGGAAGGAGCTAGGGTTCAGAGGCTAGGGTTCAGGAGCTAGGGTTCAGGGGCTAGGGTTCAGGAGCTAGGGTTCAGGGGCTAGGGTTCAGGGGCTAGGTTTCAGGAGCTAGGGTTCAGGAGCTAGGGTTCAGGAGCTAGGGTTCATGGGCTAGGGTTCAGGAGCTAGGGTTCAGGGGCTAGGGTTCAGGAGCTAGGGTTCAGGGGCTAGGGTTCAGGGGCTAGGGTTCAGGAGCTAGGGTTCAGGAGCTAGGGTTCAGGGGCTAGGGTTCAGGAGCTAGGGTTCAGGAGCTAGGGTTCAGGGGCTAGGGTTCAGGGTTCATGGGCTAGGGTTCAAGGGCTAGGGTTCAGGAGCTAGGGTTCAGGGGCTAGGGTTCAAGGGCTAGGGTTCAGGAGCTAGGGTTCAGGGGCTAGGGTTCAGGGTTCAGGGGCTATGGTTCAGGGGCTATGGTTCAAGGGCTAGGGTTCAGGGGCTAGGGTTCAAGGGCTAGGGTTCAGGAGCTAGGGTTCAGGAGCTAGGGTTCAGGGGCTAGGGGTTGCTTTCAGACATGGTGTTTGTCCTCAGATGCCAGCTTGTTGCAGGATGACTGATGATGTCACAGGAAGTGTGTGTCCCTGCCCTGTTCTCACAATTGGACTTCCATCCCTCAGATTTGAAACGGTAACAGGAAGGATATCTTAGTCCAGAACACTGGCTCAGATTTATATATAGTCTCTTTACATAAAATCCCATGGTCAGATTTAACCTTTCAAAGAATTGAAAACAATCCAATAAACTTATTGCATAAGTGCAATATATTTTTTCCACACTGACATCTCCAGGAATCTGTTTTCATGCTTGTTTTTGTTTTATGTCCACCATGATGTCTCCTTCTGGACGTCACACTTGACCCCACTTGCTTGTTCTCAGAAAAATCTCCTCTGCCTTATCTAAAACGGTTTCAAGGCAAATTAATGTCTCGGATTAGATTAGGTTTGATATGATTGAAAGTAGTCCTGTTATTGGCTTTATCAGCATGCTTAGCTGGGGCTTTTACTTCTGACCACTCCAACCGATGCATAAACATTAACAGTAGCTGATGGTGTGTCGCATAAAAGGCTATTTCCTATTATAATTTTCATATGGCCATTTCTTTGTTAATTGCCTGTTTGCTTCTGTCTGAAGGTTACATCGACATAGCTACCCCTGTTAACTTGATCAAAGACTAATGCAATTTTAGGACACTGGCCTTTTCAATTCTTCTAATCGAAGGAGGGAGAGCCCCAACTCGTACGTCAAAATTAATTGAATTACCTTAAGAGTCTGAATGAATACTCTGGTTTCGTGAAATCATGCTGCGTTTAATTTAATATTTGCTGTCAATTGTTAACTCCGGTTGGTTAAACGGTTAAGAACAATGACGTCATAATGTCATTGAGATGACTGGTGAGTCTTCTATGACCTTTGTGAACATTCATAGCAAGCAAAGGGTTGGAGGTTTGCTACAGTCCTAGCTAACCCTTTCTCCCTGTTTTCTCTCCAGGATGCCAGGCAGAAGTTCCGCTCGGTGCTGGTTGAGGCCACGGTGAAGCTGGATGAGCTGGTCAAGAAGATTGGGAAGGCGGTGGAACCCTACTGGGAGGCCCGGAGAGTGGCCAGACAGGTGAGACACCACTGGGTGGACAGGGGGACTACAGGCTGGGGGTCTCTGCTTATATTGACCTTAGAAACAGTCCAAAATCTTTTATTTATCGGAAATGCTTTATTTGCCTAGTTCGCATTCTATTTGCCTAGTTTCTTTGGGATTCATTAAAAACAGCACATACTATTTGATACCAGGTTGACTACACATCATTTCGAAATACTAGGCAAATATCACATTGAACACCAAATGGGCTGGACTATTAAATTAAGTGTTACCTATTTACCTAGCTTGACTTGCTTGGACAAGTGAATGGCCTGCAGGGTTTCGCCCTCATTTGCCTAATTGCCCCTCAATACCCGGTAACAATGAGTGATGGCTCTAACAACAACGACATCACTAAGTGTTAAAGCCCCGGCTGCCTAATGAGGGGGGGGGGGGGGGGTGGCTCTGTGTGAAGCTGTGATCTTGGTTCCCTATTCTGCAAAGCCGTAGTTATTGTTAGAGGGGAGCTGCTGCCACCTGCTCATCTAGATGTGAGCCCTGCAGCTGGAAACAGTCAGAGAGGAATCGCCAGGACCAAACCAGACGTGAAAAGGTTTTTAAAGGCCAATGGTTCCTCACTTCTTCTCTTATTTTGTTCCCTCTGGTTGTTCTTAGCTCTGCTTTGGGCATTGTGTTCCTCTCATTTAAGCAACCTCTATATGTCTTCTTAATGAGAATGCACCTTTGTGTGGTTGTGATTTATGTTAATGCCCCAGACAAAGTAAATGAAGTTTCCTTATGGAAAAGGGAAGTTATTCTAAGTTTGAGGATATTGGATTGTATGAGTTCCTCTGTCTACCTTTTGCACATCTACTCAGGTGCGCAACCCCCCCACATTGAAATATCATTTTTGTCCCCCTGCAGTTTTATCATTGCACTGTGATACAAAAAGCGGCATCAGTGTACTTCAGGACCATGCGGACGCCTAAGAGCAGTCGGGTAGCATGGTGCTGCTGTCTGCAGCTGCTGTCTCTGTGTGTTGCGCTTTTTCTCCAGGTTGTAAAAGCATGCAGATCAGAAACTGGCTACTCTTTATTTGACTGTAGCTGGCAAGTTAACAGCTGTTTGATTTAATACTTTTTTTTAAATTCTCAGTGCTGAGCTAGTAGTGTAACTGACATGTAACGTTAGCTAATGTTTCATCCCCTCTCGTCTGAAGAGAATGAACTAGCTAGCTAGTAGCTACCACAGCCAGTTCAGCTTTAGCCTCTAGCTATCTGTCAGGGAGCAGCATCTAACAGCTTAAGTGTGTATGGAAATGTTTTGTAGCCTTATTGTCCCGTCTCAACAGAAGTCAATTAACTTGGCTAGTTTTCGCCAGTTGATGGACCATTAGAGCTAGCCAAAAGTTGGCTAAGGTTAGCTAGCTACATCACTAACTTTAGCTATTATTTTTGCCTCAATCACACTAGACCTGAATCAATAAAACCAGCGGCCAAACGATTGAACACCGATATTCATCTGAGCAGGATCAGATGGTGACAGGGGTCTCAGCAGGGCCAGTCAAATAGGGAAGACCAGTCTGTGACGGCGCTGAGGTGAACTTTTGCAAAACCAACACTTTATCTCTCTGTGCAGCAAACACTGGACAAGCCAGAAGCTTCAAAGATTTATAACATTTTAAGGCAGTCTGACAACCCTCAAGTTGATTTCCAAACTGTATCGAGGGTTGATAGAGGCCTTTCCTGATGACACAAAACATGTCAAACAAAAATGTGACGAAGACCTGGGAGACACTACTGATGATGGATACCGATATGTTTGAATGCCCAGTCATGTTCATATAATCTCAGACATAAATGACTGCAGTTTAAGACCATCCATAGAACGTTATCTATGCCAGTAAAACTGAATATCATGCACTCAGAAATGTAGTTCCTCTGCTGGGGGTGTAAAACCTGAAAGGGGACATATTTGCATATGTTATGGTCTTGTGGCTGAATTCAGGAAAAGAGTATGTTCTTTTATCTCAGCATGTCTACAGATTCTCCCTTCTCGCTGTTTTTGTTTGCTGTGTAACCTAGCATTTGTAGCGGCTAAGAAATGCATTGCTATTAATTGGAAGGTTGGTTATCCTCCCAGAATGTTACAATGGATGGCAGAAATGTCAAGTTATGCATCACTAGATTTGATTTATTACAAGATTAAGGGTATACTGTGCATCTTTCAGAAGGTCTGGGTGCCTTATATGGAATACTTTATGACAAAAAGGGTCTGTATTGAAAAGACGAGATTTTTTTTAGTCGAGCAGTTATTTTTTTCATTGGCACACTGGTCTGATTTGCACTGGTCTCAGTGGAATAATCCATTGAGGAGGCCACGGGGATGGCACGGTCCAAGAATATGGGGATTGTGGCTCAGATGCACAAGGCACGTCTCTCCAGAATGCGCGCTCTCCCGCCATTTCGTGTGTATTCATTGTTTCACAACTTCATCGTGTGCCTTGTTTGCTGTGTCTATCAATTCCCCATTACATTTATCACCAGTAGTAGCCTACATGTTACCATTAATTCCAATTATTTCTAATCTGAAATGTTTGTTTGGTTACGGTAATTTCTGTTAATGCATTGAATATATTTTAATTGCAGTCATTTATTGTTCTTATTTTCGGAGTAGATATGTGAACTCACAACCTTTGCTACACTTCTGAGAAACAAGTTTTTATTTCATTCCATTTATGAGTTTTGTCAATGTATTAATCGTCTTTTGTTTGAAACGCTCCTGTCAACTAAGGATGCTGATTACACATATAGAAGTAGGACTAATATACCTGGTTACACATATAGAAGTAGGACTAATCTACCTGGCCTGCACACAAATATAGAAGTAGGACTAATCTACCTGGTTACACATATAGAAGTAGGACTAATCTACCTGGCCTGCACATATAGAATTAGGACTAATCTACCTGGTTACACATATAGAAGTAGGACTAATCTACCTGGCCTGCACACAAATATAGAAGTAGGACTAATATACCTGGTTACACATATAGAAGTAGGACTAATCTACCTGGTTACACATATAGAAGTAGGACTAATCTACCTGGTTACACATATAGAAGTAGGACTAATCTACCTGGCCTGCACACAAATATAGAAGTAGGACTAATCTACCTGGTTACACATATAGAAGTAGGCTAATCTACCTGGTTACACATATAGAAGTAGGACTAATCTACCTGGCCTGCACACAAATATAGAAGTAGGACTAATCTACCTGGTTACACATATAGAAGTAGGACTAATCTACCTGGTTACACATATAGAAGTAGGACTAATCTACCTGGTTACACATATAGAAGTAGGACTAATCTACCTGGTTACACATAGAAGTAGGACTAATCTGCCTGGCCTGCACACAAATATAGAAGTAGGACTAATCTACCTGGTTACACATATAGAAGTAGGACTAATCTACCTGGTTACACATATAGAAGTAGGACTAATCTACCTGGTTACACATATAGAAGTAGGACTAATCTACCTGGTTACACATATAGAAGTAGGACTAATCTACCTGGTTACACATAGAAGTAGGACTAATCTGCCTGGCCTGCACACAAATATAGAAGTAGGACTAATCTACCTGGCCTGCACGCAAATATAGGCTCATAAATGTTCCTATAATGACCTGTGGAGCTTCTCCAAGTAATTTTTCTTCACCTCAAACATCAAGTAAACAAAGTCTGTTTTTACAATCAATTGAGAATGACAATAGTTTATCAAAGTATTTGAACGATATTTCCAGCTCTCTCCCTTTCGATAAACATTTGACACGAAAGTGAAAAATGTAAAGCTCTGATCCAGTGGAAACGTCATAAAATACCTGATTACTTCATATCGCTTTCACAAATGCCCAACAGCTGTGTCTGTCCAGAGCTCACTGCTGCGGGAAACTCTGAGGGCCCAGAATATTTCACACAATGTTTCAAGTTTGCTAGCAGAAGTTTCTGGGTGACCCAGTTGATAGTTGATACAATGTTTCAAATTCATTGCAGACAGGCCATGCGTAGCCAATGTGATTCATATGATATTTATTTTTATCAGGATATTTTCTACCTGCAGGCTGCAATGTTTTTATGTGTTGCTTTATGTACTCTATTTTTACATAGTTGGCAATGCAATAAAAGTTACTTTTAGATTTTCATAATTTTCATTTAGATAGAATGTAAATTAACCACAGACAATGATTTTGAGATACAAAGACTTATAAATTAAACTGTACCATGAAAATGTGCATATAAAAATCATAACTAGCATGCAGATTGGTAGAAATGGTAAGATAAATTGGCCCTCCAAATAGAAAAGGTTGCAGAGTGCTGGTGTAGCCTATTGCCGGCAACTTCAGAAGCGTAATTCTGCGAAGCGGGAGCAGCGGGATTTTTTCTTTTTCTGGCTAAGCTATCTTGATCTCTGGCTCTCTCTTGAGTCATTTGTGTGTCTTAGTTATTTAATCAAACAGCCTGCCTAAAGCATCAGACAAGTTCAGTACATATAGTTGATTTTATTAAAACACTTAGGGTGTGTCTATATATAGTAAAATACACGTTTTAAAATTTCGACCAATAAAAGAAAAGACTACTCTTGGTTGTCCAAGATTTTATTTTTGTCGGTGACAGCCCTAGTAGATATGCATAAAATGAGCTTCAGATGCCCAGGTTATGTCCCCCTCATTTCTAAAACCAAAGTTGCACCCCTGTATCTACTGGCCCAGTTATTTCACTGAAAGCAATGGTATGAAGCCATGATGTGTTGTTCAGGGGTTCAATAAGAGTTTGGCACATACTCGAGGGATTGAGACTGAAACTTAAAAAAACAACTCTGTGGCTCTTATTTCCACACTAGGTTGGCAGGTATCTTAATTATGAACAAGTGCAGGACTCGCTTGTGTGTCATACAATGCTGAGCTCTGCAACAAGAAGTCAGTGGGACCTGACTGCATAGGGCGATTCTAGGGCAGGCGGGCGGGCAGGCAGGCCTCATCGATCGATGGTGTGGTTAGGAGCATTACAAAGCGGTTGAGATTGAAATGGATCAAAGGTGCAGTAAATGGCTGCCTCTCTGACATGGTTGAGTTAATCAACCTCACAGTGGTGACTGGAGCAGAGCCCATCCTAACACAGCAGTCCTGAATCAATTATGCAACAAACACTCTTCCTCTCTTTCCCTATCTTCCTATTCCTCTATACTCTATCCTCCTCTGTCTTCCTCCTCTTCTATTGCAATGTATCTCCACCTCCATCTTTCCATTCTCCTTCAGTGGGTGAGCATGTACACAACTTTGAACTTGAATCATTGTTTGCCCAGAGGGGTGGAAATTCTCTATCTCTCTGGTTTGTTGAAGTAGCCTACATGAGCAATACATTATTATTTGCTTTAGAAGGCTAATGATAAGGTACACAGGAAGTGGCAGCGCTGTGGAAAAATGCCCTTGACTTTGGTCTAGATATACACACACACCATAACTCAGGCTTTTGCATAACAAAACAATAGATGGTTACTTACCTTAGATGTTGAGAAGACTTACTAGTATATCCTGAGGTAGTACGTGTCACAAGTTAATGGCTGACTGCCCTTGTAAGTGGATCAGAGACGGCTTGACTCGGCCAGAAAGTTTTTTACTGTATGTTTCCCGGGGGTCACTTGGGCACCCTGCACTTTCTTTGACAGCTCCCATTTTTAAAGTGCTGAATCAGAGTGCCTCAATTGCTGCAGTCACCGGTAGTGTAAAATGATGAAAAGTGTTTTTCTTATACCTCATGAAATATGTTTAGTTTCCTTCTCGTTCACCTCAGGTTTGAAGAGTGTGACTTGACAAAAAGTAGACCAGTCATAATTTGGAATTGGGATTGGAATTTGGTTTACTTTCTGAATTAACTGGAAGTGAAACAGAATTGACCCCATCCCTGGTTAGCATTAAACATTGAAGTCCTATTGCCCTTCCCTCCCAGCTGCCCCATCTTGTCTGGAGAGTAGGTACAGCTAGTGGGGGGAAAGGTGCAACAATAGAGAGGAGGAGAATGGTGATGGTGATGTGTTGTGGCTGGTGCAAGATTTGGGCACAGTCTACCTCCCCCCTCTATCTCGCCCCCTCCCTCTCGCTCTCTCCTGCATGGCCTGTTACCGACAGTGATTACCACATAGCTGAACTGAAGTGCACAGTCGTGATCGTCTCACCCCCTGCCTGCCTCAGTCATCTAACCGCAGTGCGTCTGGAGGTGGGAAGAACGAAGGAGAGACGGAAAATGAGAGAGAGGAGGGGAGATGCCTGAGGTCCAGAACAGAGGAGACAGACTGTGGATATGTCTGTGAGATTAGTTATGAACTGACCTCCATGATGGCCATAGATTGAACAGATGTGGGGCTTAGTGGTTTCTGGCTGGGGGAGGAAAGCAATGAAAATCCTTCAGGCCTGGAGGAGATCATCCAGTAGATTGGTTGGATTTGGTACAGCTGGAATAGATTCAGACTGGGGGAGAGAGCTGTCTCTAGCTGATGTATGGGATTGTTCTCTGGCTCTGAGTCAAGGGCAGATGGATCACAGATAGGAAGGAGACTATAGGTCCCTGCACATCTTTGTCAGAGGCTGGGGGCTCTAATACGTCAACCTGTCACCGTAGTGTCCGGGATAAAGCAAAAGGACTGGGAAAGAGTTTGTAGGAATTTATATGGTCATACTGTAATCATTGCATTTTATTACAATCCCAACATGCATTCTTGCAGTGCAAGAAGAATGTTGTCATGTCTTGCCCTGGAAAGTTACTGGCTGTGGTAGAATAGGGAACCTTGTGCCAGACAGTCTCCTTTACCGCCACAGCAACTCAGTTCCATTTATTACAGAACAGCTAGTATATCCCTGAGGGTATGGAGATTGGGTTAAGACGGTTACTGTCATTTTGTAATCCTGCAAAGTCAAGAGACCATCTGTGACCTGTCTCTTTCTCTCCTGCGGAGAGAGGTTTTGGCATGCTTATAGCACTGAGCGGGTGAGGGTCATGGGGGCTAGGATGGGATGGAGGGAAGGATGGAGAGGGGGAGCAGAGACAAGGTCGTGGCTGCTGGAGCCATGCTCTGGCCTCCTGGGAGGTGGGAGGCCAGCCTGTCCTGTGGTGCATGTTGATGCTGGTCAGCCCTGGTTACATCACTGCTTCAGCAAGCAGGACTGGAGCTGCTTTAATAATGGCAGCTCAGCTTGACAATGACTCAATACAGCTGTGTGTGAGCTGTGCATGTGGCTATTGTTCTGGTTGGCTAACGTTTGTGTGTGTGGGTGTCAACAGGGGCAGACTGGGACCTGAAATTAGCCCTATAATTTCTAACTCGCCGGCCAATTTATTTTCTCGAGGCCCCTACACCAGCCCATTTCTTTCCCCATAGTTAGCCAAATAATTATCATTTTGCTCTAAAATCCCAAGTTAGACAGGCCCTCTGGGCTAAAAATGGACCAGTCCATCTGGCATTTCGTGCAGTCCGCCCCTGGGTGTCAACGCTTGCTGTCCAAGCCTGCAGTCATGGAACATTGTATGAGTGTGCTGAGGAATCCAAGAGGCAGCTGTTCATTACAAGTGGTGCTTCAGCACATTAGACGTGGACTGGAACACTGAAGTTAAGCAATGGTTAGGCAACCACTTGGAACAAGTGGCTTGCATTTCCATGTCCATGCCTGAACAAGGTTGTCCTTCACTTTGCCTCAGAGAACATTCAGACTGGCCTGATCGATGTACAGCTTCTAGGTTGTTATAGCATCAGACCATGAAGCATGATTAAGACGAGCTCTCCCTGAGTCATGTGCGGTCTAACGACTTCTCCAGGATTAACTCTGTGGGTCACTGACATATCTAGGCCAGTCACAATTTGTTTGTGTCTCACAGCAAAATGAACAGTCTCAATCGGGACACAATTAAGGCCAAGGCTAGTGAAGCGTGACTGTAGAGAGGCATGTTTACTATCTGACTGTAAATCATTGACCTCCAATTGAAAAGGCCCTTTTCATCCCATCTCACTCCCTTTTCACCAAGATTAAATCAGTTAATTCTCTTGGAAAATAGCTGTGTGTCTGTGTTCTCTTCTGAAAGCTGATACTATTCCAGTGTTGATAGCCTATGCTGAGGAATGTTTCGCTGAAACGCTCTGGTCTTTGAAGTGTTGGCACGTCTTGTCAAATTTATCCTGTGAAGATTATAGGAACGCTTTATATTTCAAAGCTTCTCTTACATGCGTGCAGCCATGGAGGCAAGTGTGAATATGTAGCAAAGAGATGTTTATCTGAACATGTGCCGGTTCACCAAATGAATACTCTGTTCGGGCTCCGAAGAGCGCAAGCTCTGAATTACTTAAAGGCTGTGTAGAGCGGGATCTGATTCTCTTATGCCCAAAGAGAAAGCGTGGTCTTATTATGAAGTTCTACTTTACTTACACTTGCATGTGCACGCGTTGGTGCTTGTTTGTTTTACAGAGCCCTACTGATTTAAAATATGAGTAGGGCTGTAATTATTTGATCAATTATTTTCCTGTATTTGAGTTACTATAGATATGGGTTGATATGTAATACACATGAGGGGAAAGGAGTTAACCATGAATGTTTAAGTACCATATTTAATGAAGCAGTTTGGCGCCTGTTAATCATTATCTGATGTAACTATGTACTAATGATCTTACCTTTGACCTGTATCAAGTGTCTGCCAAGTGTTGAATGGTGTGTAAAATTTGCCTCCCAACTGGATTCGAGGATACACTGATAGTGTTTCTGTGACACTGTGATTCATCTTTCTAGAGGCCAAATAGAGAGGACAGTCCTTAGAGAGGACAGTGAATAACAACACAATAATTAATTGTAATGTGCTGAATAAATAGACTAATGCCTCCACTTCCATCCATCTCCCCGCCTCTGTAAAAATCCATCTCTCTGTCCCTCTTCCCTCCGGTCGTGAGTTCCTGAGAGGCCCAGCTTTGAAAGGTGGCTGAGAAATTATGCTCAAGTCTTTAAAATAAATGTTTAACACCATCACCGTGCAGCTGAAAATGAAGGGTAAAGATGGGATGAGTAAACTGAAAAGAATAGAATGATGGATCACGGTGGCAGCAGGACTGAAGTGGTGATGGAGGAGAAGAGTAGGCAGAGGAGAGATGGATTAAGGAGAAGGGCTGGGTTGCCAATCATTTATAGTGGAGCAGGTGTACAGCAGTAGGCCTGCTGTGAGAAGTCTCTCTGTTGGAATTCTGTTAATCTGCAGTATACAGTAGGAACAGAACACTACTAAATACTAATAAATGTACTTATATATTTATAAAGTACATTCGGAAAGTATTCAGACCCCTTTTTCCACATTTTGTTACGTTACAGCCTTATTCTAAAATTGATTAAATTGTTTTCTCCCCCTCAATCTACACACAATACCCCATAATGACAAAGCAAAAACAGATGTAATTTTTTGTGTGCAAATGTATAAACAAAAATATATATTACATTTACATAAGTATTCAGACCCTTTACTCAGTTCTTTGTTGAATTACCTTTGACAGTGATTACGCTACAAGCTTGGCACACCTGTATTTGGGGAGTTTTTTCTCTGCAGATCCTCTCAAGCTCTGTCAGGTTGGATGGGGAGCTTCGCTGCACAGCTATTTTCAGGTCTCTCCAGAGATGTTTGATCGGGTTCAAGTCCAGGCTCTGGCTGGGCCTCTCAAGTACATTCAGAGACTTGTCCTGAAGCCAGTCCTGCGTTGTCTTGGCTGTGTGCTTTGGGTCGTTGTCCTGTTGGACGGTGAACCTTCACCCCAGTCTGAGGTTCTGAACGCTCTGGAGCAGGTTTTCATCAAGGAACTCTCTGTACTTTGCTCCATTCATCTTTTCCTCGTTCCTGACTAGTCTCTCAGTCCCTGCCACTGAACTGGTGGCATAATGCTGCCACCACCATGCTTCACCGTAGGGATGGTACCAGGTTTCCTCTATACGTGACGTTTGGCAACCAGTCCAAAGAGTTGGTTTCATCAGACCAGAGAATCTTGTTTCTCATGGTCTGAGAGTCCTTTTTCTTTTTTTGGTGGCTTTTGGCAAACTCCAAGCGGGCTGTCATGTGCCTTTACTGAGGAGTGGCCTCTGTATGGCCACTCTATCATAAAGGCCTAATTGGTGGAGTGCTGCAGAGATGGTTGTCCTTCTGGAAGGTTCTCCAATCTCCACAAAGTAACTCTAGATCTCTATCAGAGTGACCATTGGGTTCTTGGTCACCTCTCTGACCAAGGCCCTTCTCCCCCGATTGCTCATTTTGGCCAGGCAGCCAGCTCTAGGAAGAGTCTTGGTGGTTCCAAATGTCTTCCATTTAAGAATGATGGAGACCACTGTGATCTTGGGGACCTTCAATGCTGCAGAAAGGTTTTGGTACCCGTCCCCAGATCTGTGCCTAGACACAATCCTGTCTCGGCTCTCTACGGACAATTCCTCCGACCTCATGGCTTGGTTTTTGTGTGTGCCTTTCCAAATCATGCCCAATCAATTGAATTTACCACAGGTGGACTCCAATCAAGTTGTAGAAACATCTTAAGGATGATCAATGGAAACAGGATGCACCTGAGGTCAATTTCAAGTCTCATAGCAAAGGGACTGAATACTTATGTAAATAATGTATATAGACACACAGACAGACAGACAAATAAGGTATCTGTTTTTAATTTTTAATACATTTGCAAAAATTTCTAAAAACCTTTTCGCTTTAACATTAAGGGGTATTGTGTGTAGATTGACGAGGAAAAACATGTATTTAATCAATTTTAGAATAAGGCTGTAACGTAACAAAATGTGCAAAAGTGGAAGTCTGAATACTTTCAGAATGAACTGTAAGTGTGCCACTAAGTAGCCTGCTATCTAGGAGTGATTCCTGCTGAAGTAAATTAAAGACATAGATAGATGCACAAAGAACATCGTGCTGTACAGTATTATGCTTCAATGCAGTATTATTTCTATGAACTGAGTCAGCCATTAGACTTTGTCTGGTGAATAGTTCTTTCTCCAGAGATCATTCCTTGTACATTAGACTAAGTGTTCAACACTGGATGCACATAGGGTGTTCCTGGGAGTGGGGCATGTTTTCTCAGCATGTAGTCCGCTTGTTGGGGTTAGTGGGAAAATAATTATGCAGAACGATTTTAAAGTAGATCACTGAATGTGCGTACGGAGCGAGGGAGAAAGACGGAGAGAGTTGTCCAAATGAGAGCGTGTGTATGTTGCAATTCTCATGAACAACATGCCAAACTATTTTGTGAAAGAGGCCCCGGTTGAATTCCTAGGCATTCAAACTCATGACTCATCCATACAGTGAAGTGATAGACACTGGTTAGCATGTGATTGGACCCAACTCTCTATGTGCACGCCAAGCCCATCCATGTCATGAGAAGGTCTGTGAATGGGTTGTGTGATCACCACAAGGCAGAGGTTGTTTAGTTCGTGCTGAGTTGGCATTTGGAAGGCTAATCAAATTACCATAGTAGGGAATGGGATGTTGTCTAAAAAATTGAATATCTTGGCTTGCAGATCCTTGTCTAGTAGAGTCTTGACGTATACCACATACTGCTCCATAGGTCATGATGAGAGCAGGAAATAATGATCACTTCATTTCACTTCATTTCACTTGTTTTCTTTGCGGTGACTCAATGTGTTCCTCTCTTAAATTAGTTCAGCAGAATCTCTAGTCACATGAGATCCTGTTGGAATTTTTCTCTGCTGTGACTTATTCATAAGTTGCTTGCAGCCAAGGAGACATGTCAGTGTAGATCTCCCTTCACTTCCTCCCAAACTAGTCAGACTACTTTAACTGAACAATAGTTCAGTTGGGATTTGGTTTTTGGCAGATCAGAAATGTTTTATCCTCCTTACTGTAAAACGTTGGAATGATATTTAACCTCTACAGGAAATGTACCCATTTCCTGTATCTGCCCACACAGATACAGTAAATCACCTTCCCTAGACACGCTATTGGTGGGTTTGGGGCAAAGTCTTGAGTCAACGCTTTACTAGTACCCACAGAGCAGAGAGGGGCTTAGGGTATTAGCGCTAGCTACAGGGGGTTTCTGTCAGTTGCTATGACTGACAGATTAGAGAGGAAAATTGGATAAATGAGTAAAGGATTAGCTTTGCAGCAATGCAACACACACACAGGAAGTCTAAGTCTAAGCTTTCACTTTGTATTGTACCTTACCGTAACTGAGGCTGGAGGAGGGAACTGTTTTGGAGTTTATCTGTTACTATGTGACTCGGTTGGGCTAAAATAAGGACAGAGAGTAAAGGGGTAATACTTGTATGTTCTCTCTGGCGGCAGTCTACGATGTTTTGGTTGACCTCAGAACAGAACATTCAGAGTGGGTAGGGAGGGATGTTTTAAAACAAAGCTGGATGTTACTGATACCTTCTGATAGAACCAATAGAACCAAAGATACCAATAGGAAAACAAGATGTGGAGCCTTGTTTTACACACACATGCAGACAGACAGACACGCACAGACGCACGCACAGACATCTGTACGCACAGACGCACGCACAAGCGCACAGACGCACGCAACACGCTCACAGACGCGCACACAGCCAGCCCGCACAGACACACAGGTGAAGTGTTTGACAATAACTCTATTAGCTGTGAGGTCTTTGAGCCCTAAATCTCTTCCCCTGCTGTATACAGTAAGTGTCAAATGAGACGATGCAGGTATACTTTGCTTATACAACCATATGTCATGCCGTCATGACCTTTGTGTTTTCTCCTAAATTAGTCCTTTTGATGTTAGGAACATCTTATGTACAAGACAGTTTGGCGTGTTTCCATAGTCAGTCACAAGGACCTTCGGTGGCCTGTTTGTTATTTCGCCTAGTTGCTATTTTCCATGCTGACTCAACAGCTGATTTGGTTTATTCCTGTCAATGTTTGAGCTGAGAGTTTTGTGTGTCTCTTGTTTTTAAAAACAGCATTTTATGAGAAGTGCTTACATTGTAGTTATATAGAGACACTGGATATAGTCATTTCTTGACTGAAGAGCCCATTGTTAATTTTCTGCGAGAGGAAAGAGTTCTCTTGAGGTGTACAGATCAAGGATTTGGCCTAGTATGGGCATTGGCCTGCTGCCAGTAGGGGCAGGGGTTCAACACATATGGCCAGACATGGCCCACGTAATATTTTATGGTGACAGAGAACTTGGCTGGCGACAGAGTGTCATGATCTCTTGCGGTGCCCATCTGGCGGGCTGTCACTCTACCCGTTGCCCAGGCCCAGCTAGAGACCCAGTCATGAAGTATGTCTGGTAGGGTCTCATCCCATCTGTTGTGCAGATGATTCTGCAGGAGACCCAGTGAAGGTCTGGTTCTGTGGCTGATCTCAGTGCATATCTGAAATGTTGTCTCTCTACCCATTGCCCAGGCTCAGCTGGAGGCCCAGAGAGCCACCCAGGACTTCCAGAGGGCCACGGAGGTGCTGCGTGCAGCCAAGGAGACCATCGCCCTGGCAGAGCAGAGGCTCTTGGAGGAGGACACAAGGCAGTTTGACTCAGCCTGGCAGGAGATGCTCAACCACGCCACCCAGAGGGTGAATTCCGTACTGCATGGGGGGGTGGGGGGTGGAATTGGGTGCTGCGAAGGGCATTTGTGCAGCATGACTGTTACTATTCAAAGCTTAAAGGCAAAATGTGGATGGAAATTGATGCTTCACAAGTTAAGAAGTCACATTTTCACATTTCCATGTAGCTGCGAGACTGTGTTCTGATTGGCTGTTTGTACTTATTGGCTCCCGTGTACTTGGCTGTTGCAGGTGATGGAAGCGGAGCATACAAAGACACGGAGTGAGCTGGTGCACAAGGAGACAGCAGCCAAGTACACGGCAGCCATGGGCTGCATGAAACAGCTGGAGAAGAAACTCAAACGCACCATCAACAAGTCCAAGTGAGTCCCATATGACTGCATTGCGACAACAACCCAACTACACTGTAGTTAAGACTGAGAAGTCAAAGTGAATCTGATACAACCACTGCATCAATTACCAAATGGTCTGCGACTCATACATTCACACATCCATGTTTATTTGTCGACAGTGACCTTTTCCAAGACATTGATCTTTCATGATGGAGATTTATCAGTAGCTTGAAAAAGGTCAACTTGAACAAAATAAATGAATATAAATGTGCAAAAGGTAAATGTGCGTGCAACAGTGAAGGCTGCTGAGGGGAGGACGGCTCATAATAATGTCTGGAAAGAAATGAATGGAATGGCGCCAAACACATGAAACCCATGTATGTAATGTATTTGATACCATTCCACTTATTCCGCAAGCCTGTCCTCCCCAATTAAGGTGCCACCAAACTCCTGTGGCGTGCAAGTGTCATTTTTGACCTTTGATGATGAAGTAGTGGCAGTTTTTCCAAGCAGCACAAAGAGAGACAATGTGGTGGTGTTCTGGTTAGTATATGCTGTCACGTTTTTACAAAACTCCATAGACTGGAGGTCTGTGTTGGGGAGGGAGTGTAAAGTAGTTTCCCTGCTGTGACTGAGGCTTTTGCCAATCCATATAGTCTTAAAAAGCTTCCTTGTCTCCTTTCCGTCATGACCACAGATCATGTACTTGATATGTGTAATCAGTATGGTTGAAACCTATTAAGTGTCATGAAGATGAGATGAGAAAAGAGACAGTTTTAGAGTGTTGGGACTGAGCCTGTCTTGTTCTGTGTTGCCTCAGCTCTCTGTCTAATCCTTTCTCCACAGTTAGCTCATCTAATGTGATAA
Organism: Salvelinus alpinus; assembly: GCF_045679555.1. NCBI lineage: Eukaryota > Metazoa > Chordata > Actinopteri > Salmoniformes > Salmonidae > Salvelinus > Salvelinus alpinus. The sequence continues at coordinate 11,190,277 of NC_092120.1, read as the reverse complement.
CCCTATATCTCACCCTTTTGCCTTGGTGATATGTACACAGGTGTTCTGAGTTGTTGTCATCGCCTCTAATCTTTCTCCTTCCCTCTTTTTTCCCCTCCTCCCTCTATCTTTTTGATTGACATCTCTCCCGCAGACCTTACTTTGAGTTGAAGGCAAAGTACTACCTACAGCTTGAGGTATGTGTACACTACACTGGAATTTGCCTGCCTTTATAGACCTTTTTAAAGTTATTTTAGATTTAAGGAGTCTTACTGTCTTGTTATTGTGGACTCTACTCCATGTATGATCTTTACTGATGTGACCTAGGTCAATATACTTTGACCTTGAACATATTGCCATGTCATCTCAGGTCTAAACCATTTATGGCAATGATGGTTTCTTCTTCTGCCTTTGCGTGTGTGTGTGTGTGTGTGCGTGTGTGTGCGTGTGTGTGTGTGTGTGTGTGTGTGTACTTAACTGTGTATACCAAGCTAATGCTGACAATGACTCCCTTTCTGTCCGTCTGTAGCACCTAAAGCAGAACGTGGATGAGTTGCAGGCCAAGCTGAGCCAGGCCAAAGAAGGGTACAAGACGGCTCTGAGAAACCTGGAGATGATCTCAGACGAGATCCACGAACGCCGACGCAACTCTGCCATGGGCCCCCGGGGGCGGGGCGTGGGCGCCGATGGCGACAGTGTTGCCGTGGATGACATTGCCAGCTTCAAGATGGAGTCGGATGGCATCTCCAGTGAGTACACTTACAATGCATGATGTTCTGGTCATTTCATTTCTGTGCTTGAAAACTGCAGAAACTGTTCTTGTATCAACTGTCCTACATAGTGAGGCTAAACAGCCAGCCTTGCCTACTTTTCACTAGTAGTTGGGTACGGCACATAAACACCCTGTTGACTCTCCTTCTGACTTGTTCTTCAAAACCTTCGTAGGAATTCCTAGAAAACGTCATTATTGACATTGTGCAGGGAGGTCTTTTCTTCGAAAACATCATGATTGTGTCCGGCTCCTGAGAGGGTTGCCTGTTTTCTTGGAATGTTTTCCTAGAATTGGAACATTAAAGGCACACAGAATGTTTGGAGTTGACTTTATTGAAAGTGAAGCACTGCCCTGCGTTGGTGTCTAAATAATATTACAATACATGCTAAATGTGCTCTTTTGAAGTCTGTTAATTCAATTTTCTTTCAAAGGAAATGCCTGTTCAATTTAAAATGCCTGTATTGACTTTGCAGAAGATCCCATGATATGACAACTAGCCTAGAGACAGCGTTACTGTTTAAGCTCCTATGGTTAAGGTTAGGACTTGAGTAATGACAGCTGATCCCGAATCAGTTAAGTGCTGAAGATACACACTGATGAGATTGAGGCTGAACTGTAGTCAGACGAAGACAGTGGATGTTCACAGCAGTGTGTGTCACTCACTGATCCACTTCCTATTGTCCTGCATTATGGGCTGCAGGATGATGTTTCCATGGCAACCTCAGAGCCCTACTGCTGACTGACCCACTTAGCCACCATTGGCTAAGGTTATTGCTGTTGCGCGTTAACCCACATAAACAGTAATATGCTGTGTCTGTTTCAAACTCTCCGATGGCAGTAAACAAAAGAATCAGCGATTGCCCATAGTTCAAAGTCATAAAAACATTCCTTCATTCATACAGTCGCAATCCATGTTGGAATTTGTGACTTTTGACCCCTACATGGGAAATGGATCTCATATTAGTCTTGAAGTGCTGTATGTCTCTACACTCCCTCTTTCAGTGTAAAGTATGTGTCTGCAGTATTCCAAGGAGTCGCTCTCCCCCTTCTACCCACCGTCTGTCTCCCTCTTCTACCCACCGTCTGTCTCCCTCGTCTACCCACCGTCTGTCTCCCTCGTCTACCCACCATCTGTCTCCCTCTTCTACCCACCGTCTGTCTCCCTCGTCTACCCACCGTCTGTCTCCCTCGTCTACCCACCGTCTGTCTCCCTCGTCTACCCACCGTCTGTCTCCCTCGTCTACCCACCGTCTGTCTCCCTCGTCTACCCACCGTCTGTCTCCCTCGTCTACCCACCGTCTGTCTCCCTCTTCTACCCACCGTCTGTCTCCCTCGTCTACCCACCGTCTGTCTCCCTCGTCTACCCACCGCCTGTCTCCCTCTTCTACCCACCGCCTGTCTCCCTCTTCTACCCACCGCCTGTCTCCCTCTTCTACCCACCGCCTGTCTCCCTCGTCTACCCACCGCCTGTCTCCCTCGTCTACCCACCGTCTGTCTCCCTCGTCTACCCACCGTCTGTCTCCCTCTTCTACCCACCGTCTGTCTCCCTCTTCTACCCACCGTCTGTCTCCCTCGTCTACCCACCGTCTGTCTCCCTCGTCTACCCACCGTCTGTCTCCCTCGTCTACCCACCGTCTGTCTCCCTCGTCTACCCACCGTCTGTCTCCCTCTTCTACCCACCGTCTGTCTCCCTCTTCTACCCACCGTCTGTCTCCCTCGTCTACCCACCGTCTGTCTCCCTCGTCTACCCACCGTCTGTCTCCCTCGTCTACCCACCGTCTGTCTCCCTCGTCTACCCACCGTCTGTCTCCCTCGTCTACCCACCGTCTGTCTCCCTCATTTGCTTTTTCTTCCTACTCCCTCTCTCCCCTCCTTACCCTTACCCTCCCTCTCCCTCCCTTTTCACCTAAACCCCTTCACACTCAATCTCCAGCTTCCTGTTTTCTCTTTGGATTTTTGGGATTTTGTGGATGCCACATTGATGCTCTGCATGTACACTCAGTTGTACAGTAAAGGCTTGTTACATCTCAACCATTCTTTCCCTCTGTCTGTCTCTGCAGTGACGTCTGAGTCGTTTGAGGATGAGACCTGCAGCAGCAGTGCCATGTCAGAGGAGGACTCAGAGACCCGCTCCACCTGCAGCCTGGGCTCCTCCTCCCACTCCCCCAACAGCCTCCAGGACCTCCCTTCGCCCTGTCCCTTTGTCAGCTCTTCCTCGCCCTGCCCCTCCTCCTCCTCTTCCCCTGCTCCCTCCTCACGCCCCTGCAGTCTGGACCTTCCCAGCCCAGTCTCGCTGTCTGACTTTGGCCTCATCTCTCCTGTCCTGGGACCACGCAGCGAGTGTAGCGGGGCGTCATCACCGGAGTGTGACCTGGAGAGAGGTGTGTGTGTGCGGCCAAAAAAGTAAAAAAGGAGAGCTGGGTTTAGAGCGTGTGTTTGCATACTGTATGAGGTAGTGTGTAAATATGCAGACAAGTGAAAAAGGAGAGAGATTGATGGTGTGTGTGTTTATTTTCAGTAAGACATATCGTCTTCTGCTTCCTGTCTGACTTGCACCTGAGCCAGAGGAGAGACCTATTAGTCATAGTGACAGCTAGCCTAGTGCTTAGGCCAGAGCAGGTGAAGAGGCACAGGCAAGCAGTACTGCTGGGGGATACATCCTAATCTCCACTGGGTCCCTAAGAGCCTGCAGAAAGTTTTGGACCAGTGAGAAAGGGTAACAGTGGGAACTTTTAGAAAAAGACTTGGGTATGACAGTCTACGGGTGTGTGCAGGGCTTCCTACACACGAAGGATATTCATTACTGTTTACGTGAGTTTTTTGGGGCGGGGCTTCCAATGTACTTTATCTATCTCGATCACCAGGCTCACACAACATACCTCTCTGTGTGTTTCAGGTGACCGAGCAGAGGGAGCGGAAGGTAAGCTGGACAATACTGTAAACAACAACATCACCACCGTCCCAAACACCAACACCAAGAAGACCACGGGCCTGGAGGGCCGCCTCAGCTTCCTGTCTCTTCGACGCTCACGCAACGACAGCACCAAGAACGCCAAGCGCGAACGTCAAAGCCGTTCCCAGACCCCCACCCAAACTGTGGTTCTGATCAACGGGGTGTGATGAGGAAAGCTAATCCACAAGCTAACCCCATCACCGGCTTTGTGTGCCAACATGCTGTATTGCCAGTAACCACACACACATTCCATTCTACCCCGTGAACTAATACTGGCTAAGTAAACAGAAAGTGTCTCAGTATGAGATACTATGAACTAAATGTCAGTGTATATACAGTTCCTATGGATCATGATGATGAAGAGACTTAAGACCCAACCCAGGGTTGGTGATGTCATGAAACCACCACTTCCTATAGAAAGGACCTTTCCCCCTTTGACCTCCCACCCATAGCTTCCTCAGTCAGATTGGCTTCCCATAATTCCCTACTGTACTCCACACACATTAAGGACAGTGCTGGCTAACGTCCTACGGGTGGGGGCCCATGGTATATGAGGGGAAATGGGACAAAGTGTTTTTTTTACTGTGATATTCTCCCTGAGAGGGAGCTGCACTTCCAGACAAGATGTGATTCTGTTGGTAAATGAAAGAATGCACTCCTAGCTTCGACTATTAAAAATGGGGGTTATTTATAAAACTTGATGTCTCAGTGAATGTGCCACCTGTTTTACCAATACAGAAATTAGTAAAATACAAAACATTGATAGCAATATATGTTATGCTTTTGTAAACGAAGAGCACGCATGAGGCCAAGATTTAAAGTCAGGATTACAAGTACATTTTACGGAGTTGAAGTTTTGTGAATAACCCTCATAACTTGTAATATTACTCTGCTATATCCTCTCACAGATACTTGACATGTGAATACTCTCACCATTATGTAATCCTGTGTACGGCATATAGAGCCTATGGCAACTGCTTCATGTTACCATGGAGACCAAACACCCCCTGGCTGGCATCTCTTTGGACAGCCTGTGCATTTGTCCAATAGAGGTCTTCAGAATTGGACTTAAAAGAACTGTATTCTATTGCACAACTAATTTCCCAGTGAGCTAACAATCCATCTCGCCTACAGTACACATAAAGCTGGACTTGGAATCTGATTGAACGAGAGTAGAATAATTGTGTGGGGTGAGGCTACAGTAGATATACCCTCCCCTCTTCGCTTCCTCCTGGTTCCCTCCATCCTGTGGTTCTTCGGTGCCAGGGAAATGGGCCTCCAGACACTGTCACCCCCCCTAGCCCTCCTTCCATCCATCTCCCTGTCATGGCATCCCCAATGGCCCTGTACTGAGGGACAACATCCACCCACAGACGGTAACACTAAGAACTGAGCAATAGCGCAAGGACAGAACTTTTGATAACCATATCTGCCCATGGACACTTTCATATAGAGTTCTCTGTAACGAAATGCAAATGGCCAGCCTGGTAATTCTCAGAACCTGAGGATGGTTTTGTCTTGGACCAATCTTGAGGATAAAGTGAAACTGATGATGGTGAAGAACGATGAGGCCTTTTGTGGAAACTGACAGAATAATTAATAGTGAGTGTTGTGATTTCTGGTGACAGTATCAGCTACTGTAAGTTGTAGATCCATATTGGCTAAAGTGGCACACAGTAGACTGTCAGATGTTTGTGAGGTCTAGTCGTCTGTCTCAAATAGTGTTAAATTGTCTTCCTCTCCTGGTCTCCTTATGCTCCATGGCCACTGAGTTATGAGAAAAGCAAGCTATTGCACAAGCGTATGCAGTCTATTTGTTATTGTGATCGCTACAGTCTATGTATGTACTGTACATGTACAAATGTAATGTGATTTCGATGTTTATCTCTGTCACCCTTCGCTGTGGAATATAAGGATATAACCATGAACAGTCCCTGTCATAGCCGTTTTCTTCCAGTGGGTGTTGTTAGAGTAACTTTCCATTGTGTCTCCACAGTTTATGTGCCTGTTTTCTGAAAATAAACTGATGTTCACTGCAGTAAGCCTTTGTTCATTTCTGAAGTTCTATACAAATGTAGATCAACTAATCTTTTGTCTTTTTTCCTCACTAGCCTGCAATTCTTCGGTCAACCAAACTCAAGGTCTTATTTGGTTAAATGACCCATTGACCCAAATTCCAGGTAGATTTAAAAGTTATTCTATAAAAACATGTCTGTCAGAACCCTATACAGTAAATGACTAGCCTGTAGCCATTCTGACTCCAAATGAGCTATACTGATATTTTCTTGGTCTTGCTGACATTGTCAAAAGAGTTATTGAATCGCTGCAGATAGCCTATTGCAACAACAACAAAAAACTATCAGATCATTGCTTTCTTGCAGGTTGTTTACATCACCCTGGCTCCTCATTGGCAAACCTTAACATGATTAACCACAGTAGAAAAGTACCAGACTCGTGCTGGGATTCCCCATTGGGAAGCCGTGTGCTGCTGACTGTAGGGCTACAGGATTCAGAATGTTAGCAGGTTTGACATTAGCCACGGCTAAGCCAAGTGAAGATCTTTGGTGGCAAGGCAGCACAGAACTAGATTATAGGATCCTGTTCACACTAACAAAAGTTAAACTGGTTTTCAGATTTATCTTCATATTTGCTTTCCTTTTGTTTGTCAGACACTTGACTTAGCAGTATTTGTCAGTTGCCAAATCTGGCTCTGGGGTTAAATTCCTGCCTTTTACCTAAACAATTGTTTTGTTCTCTCCCTCTTTACTGCACTGTCTCTGTTTCTCCTCTACCTCTCCAGATCCCTCAGGTCTGGTAGTTGGTCTCTCTGTCCTGTGATTCTCATTAGAGGTTGTGACCAGCTGCTGCCCACGCAACACACTCTGTTTTCAAATGCTCTCAGACAGGAGAGAGGCCAGATCTTCACCAACACACACAACACATTTTCTGATTTCCTTCAATGCCATGTTTGAATACATCATTCCACATTTAGTGCAAGTTAAGCAAAATCATACAAGACTTTTGCATTTGACATAAGTGGCAACAGCAGCAATAGTTGCCGTTTAACAGTCACTGGAGGGGGAAGAAAACAGAAATGTAATTCTATGTAAAGAAGAATGAAACGACAAAGAGCAGCCATTTTGCTAATGCAAAATAAGTCTACATGGTACAGGTGACTCTTCTAGTAAGTCCATGCTTTCCTTTATAAAAAATAAAGTATGTTTGAGGAGTGGGTCTTGTCCACGAGACTGGATAGCATTGACACTTTACAGTAATTGTCCAGAAAAGGACAAAGCCACTAGCAGTCTTGCCCGTATGACAAAATGTTAACAGAGAAGAAGAAACCGCTGTGAAGTGTTCAAGTCCTTGCTGAAGCGTAAACAAGAGACTGAAGATTGGCAATACGTTTCAAATGTCGTATTCCATGTGAGTACACACACGCAAAATTCCAGGAACTTATAAATTCCTTGGTCTTCCCTAAATCCCAGTTGGAAGATTCAAGGAATCTGGAAAACCAGGGAATGTATTGAAAGTTCCTAGAATTTTGCAACCACACACACGTCCTGCATGCCTGTGTCACGCATCCTTATAGATGCCAGAGATTAGTCCTGTACAACAGAGAAATCCCTGTCGTGGTGCGGTCTCCTGAGAAAAAGACAGTAGCGGTTGCAGTTGAGAACATCACCCTTCGTTCTTGGTAAATACCAGCACTGCCTCTTGAGTAGCTAGACTGGTGGTCAACAAGCGCCAAGTAATTGAACATTGAAAATCAGAAGGGCCATAGTTGTTGTGACATCATTTACTGTATCTGTCATTATGGCAAAGGAGGAAGAAAGCACCTCCAACATTAGCTCTGATAGTTATTACTCAGTCAGTTTACATTTTTTGGTACATGTTCTTGCACACCCCTCAGCACATAGAGGGCTAGGTTCCATACCAAAAACTTGTCCCTTTCCAAATACCCTTGATATTAATAAAATAAATCAGTCTCTTTTGGGTCCTCCTGCAGTCATAACAAGTTCCACCTAGAGTTTAGGGAACAGTGAGTGTCCATGCTGTGTGCAAGTTATTCCTGGTGTCACACCTGAATCCTTCCCCCCCTCTCCTTACTGGAGCTGGGAGACCTTTAGGGACGTGGCACTGCTGAAGTCCAGGAAGAAGGGTCCTTCCTGTTTGGGCAGGAAGGTGGTGGGGATGACGTTGTAGATACCAGCAGGGACATGGTCCGCCTCCATGTAGCAGAAACCACACCTATAGAGAGAGATAGAGCAAGAGAGCGAGCGTCACTATGGCTTTGTCTCAATAGTCTCAAATAGCACCCTTTCTAATCTCCATTCCTTTATAACCTGTTGTTACAATGCAGTCCACCACCATTCCTGGACATTTTCTGTTTCATATTTCATTACCCACAAATAAATACATACAATGTGTTCAAGAGCTGATTATATGAATGATTTATAGAGATGATCTGCTATTGAATACGAATTTAACCTGCTTTAACCTCATCCACAGGATAATATTGCATAATCAACAATCATGGTCTAAATGTGAGGAAAATGTTATGAATATCTTTACTTCCAATTATTTCAAAATAATTTCTGACACACACAGTCTTTGCCAAAAGATCTAACTGTGCAGCGAGACTAATTTCAGTACACTTTCAACCTTTGAACCAGGCTAACTTAATTAGCATAGACATCCCAGACGTCTGTTCCCTCGGTGTTGTGACTGTAGCCACCACATTTAGGCAGCATGTCATCGGCTTTGGAAAATCATGTGTCCCCAATATATGTTCCAACACTGAACTTTAACCTGTGCATAGCATTTTATGATGGATGCATTAAAGCGGTCACCCCGCCTCTGTTTTAGTAAAAAGCTGAGGGATGGGCCTGGAGAAATGTAACCACTTTCAAATTCATAGACGGAAAAGGGATACCTAGTCAGTTGAGCCGCGACTGCAAGGACTGACCATAGATGATATCAAAATGATCGTTTCAACCATGTAGAGGCTATATAGTGTTTGTTTACATTTATGTTTACCAACATTGGAGTTAAACAAGCCCAGAGTTTCACAGTAGGAAAATTACACTCATACCCGGGTTGAAAATGGCCAATTTGGAACACAGTAGCTGTACAGTAACATGCTATACATGAGGTCAGAGGTCAGAGTCTGTATGGGTTTTGACTGAGCCGTCTGGAACTTGAGCACCGTGCGCGACAAGAAGTTGCCCCCATTCGTTCCGCTAATTGGGCAAAATATTTTGTCGTCCGAGTGAGGGAAATGCTGTAAATTAAGAGGACTTGATGTATTTTGAAAGATGAAACGTTGAGGATTATAATAAATACCACTGACGTCATACAAGTGAGCCAAACACGCGTGAGCCCAAATGTGCACTTCACATTACCATATGAAACTCATGTAATATACAGTGTCAACGTTTATGATCACTATGTTTGATGTACAGTTACAAGATGACATGGCGTTATGACCTGGGATGTCCTGAACACAATGAGCCTGTGTTTGTTTTTGGGGCTGCGGACTACACATTTGAATGAACTCTTGACTCCATTCTATGCTCACCAAAATTACCATCTGCTTCTCTGAATTGGCTTGTGAAAGCCTACTGTAAAATCATATTTTTGAATTTAATGACGCCAATCTGACCCAGACTGGGATTTATAATGGAGCGTTTTTGGACAGTATTTATTTTTAGAACAACAGTAATTGTGTGATGGCGGGGATGCAGGGCTGTGTTGCAAACAACAACTACCAGTGCATATGGTCGGCACAGCTAGGAGAGCTCAAAAAGCACCTTGTAGTTGAAGACTCGTATTTTAGTCATAAAAGTGTATTGAAGTTACTTAGGAACTGTGCATACTTAGGAGAGGTGTGTGGCCACTTAAACACCAGCTTGACCTCTCACTCAAACTCTTGTAATTTTTTGGTCTTATGTTGGACCTACCCCAAACCATGAATATTCTTATCATGTTACTGAATGAGTATTTTCAGATTTCGTAAAATGCTGTAAAATACACATCAAATCAACAGCAGAATGTTTGGATTCAGTCGTGTCAGGTGACCTGTTGTATCCTCAACTTTAGTCTAATACATTTACCATAATCTCCAAACTGTTCCCTTTTAATTGCTACCATTGCTATGCATATGCTTTCCATATCTCTTCTTTGATAAATATTTCCATTTAGCCCTATCTATATAGGCCAATTCCCACGAGTGTAAAGGGTTAATATTAGGATTGATACTGAACTCATCTGGAACTCAACACTATGTACTGTCCCTGAACACCTCTATGAGCTGATAGACAAACACACTATCTCCTGTGTATCCTGGGTGAGTACCTGTAGTCTCCACTGTTCTTCTTCGGGTGGCCTGCAGGTCCTGGCTCTACTACAGTGGACACAGTCACCATCTCAAAGCCCACACTGTACTGCCTAGAGGGAGAGACCGAGACATGATAACAACAATAACAACACCACAAGCAACCAGAACCTTCGCTCTACTGCCCGCAGACAGAGTCATCTCCTTTTAATTAGGAGCACCAGATTAACTATTAAAGAAGACCCCCTACAGGATGACGTAAGGGAGTCGAGTAACACTGGAAACTGACTGTTAGTCTGTCTGGTCACATTTACACCTGGCAATCGTATTCTGTGACAGCTCAAATTGTCTGGATGTGTCATGACAAAGTCTCATTGGAGTCAGACTGTCAGACACAATGCAGACCGTGCATATTATTTAGCATTGTAGTCATTTAGATTAGATTCAACTTTGTCATTGAACAAGTACAGTATAACTGTGCAAATAAAAGAGTGCAAAAAATGTACAAGTAAAACAATTAAGTACAATGTATGTTATTAAGTGGGATGTATAAATGTGCAATGAAGGCAAATTGAAAGTGCAAGGAGGCATGCAACTGAAATGCAGGGATAGCAGCAATGAGGTTACCGAGGTAGACATGTACAACTGAATAATGTCCTTAATCAGACTTTGCATAGCAATGTCAGAGTCCAGTAGTACCGTGAAGAGTGCAAAGAGAGTAATGCAACAAGGTCCCTGATAGGCACTACTAAGATGTGGGCGGGTGGATATGGCTGTTACAGAGTTCAGCAGGGTTACAGTAGCTGGAAAGAAAGAAAGAAACTGTTCTTGAGCCTGCTAGTGCAGGAACGTAGAGACCTGTACCACCTGCCTGATGGTAGAAGGGCACACAGTTTGTGGCATGGATGTGCAGGGACCTGATGATGCTGCACGCCCTATGCAGATGCCGCTTGCGCTGGAGGTCTACGATGGCAGGGAGCTGGACACCAGTGATGTGCTGGGCGGTTTTCAAGGAGCATCCGCAAAACCACACTGTGGCGCAGTTAGTCAGAATGCTCTCGACCGTGTGCTCTCAGAATGCTCTCCCCAGCATCTTGGGAGACAGGCGTACCTTCTTCAGCCTCCTCAAATAGTATAGGCACTGCTGCGCCTTTTTGACCAGGGTTGAGGTCTTGAGGGTCCAGTAGAGGTCCTCGAAGATGTAGACATCCAGGAATTTGAAGCTGGGCACACGCTCCACCTCAGTGCCATCAATGAGAACTGGGGCGTGGCTGCAGCTTTTAGACTTCCTGTAATCCACAATGAGCTACTTGGTTTTCTTTGCATTGAGGGCCAGGTTGTTGTCAGCACACCATGCAGACAGGTGCTTGACCTCCTCCCTGTAGGCTGAATCGTCATTTTCACTGATCAGGCCTACCACTGTAGTGTCGTCTGCGAACTTGATGGTGTTGGAACCGTGTACAGGAACACAGGTGAAGAGGGGGCTCAGCACACAGCCCTGTGGCACACCGGTGTTCAGGTTCAGGGTTGAGGAGGTGAAGTTGTCTAACCTGACAGACCGGGGTCCAGTTACAGAGAGAGGGGCTGATCCCTAGGTCATGGAGTTTGGTGACCAGCCTAGAGGGAATTACCGTATTGAATGCTGAGCTAAAGTCTATAAACAGCATTCTCACATAGGTGTTGGTTTTGTCCAGGTGGGTCAGGGCAGAGTGTAAAGCTGTGGAGAGTAGTCCTTCTGCAGTCACCTCGGATTAGAGGAGGTTTGACGGACAGGATGAACACTCGAGTATTAAAAATGCTGTGTTACAAGAGGACATTCATTTTATATCCATCAATTGTGATTGAGCCATAAAGTGTCCCCACTGGGTGTAGTGCCCCCAGTGGTGTGGAGGGCTCCTGCAGGCCGCAGTGAGTCTTACCTGGAGCCTCGTAGCTCTATGAGCATGGGCCCTGGGCGCTCCAGGTTAAACTGGTAGATTGGGTTGTGCTTGTACGAGTCCTTGTAGTTCCCACAGCCCCCCGCACTCGGCCCCTTCCACTGGCCATTGATCTGCACAGGGAGAGAGAGGGGGCTTCAGCAATGTGAGATGGTGATTTTGTTATCATGTCAATAGAGAATGTGAACAACAAAGAGACAAGTGGAAGTAAATATTACCCGTTTGGTATGAGTGAAGGGCGTTGGGATCTTGGAGAAGGAGAACTTGCATCCAGAGTACACCTGTTGGAGGGAAACGTCTATTACTCTGTTGGAACTGAATGAGCAGGGATGTGATCAGCACAACATAGAAACATCATGAAGAAACTCAAGGAAGAATACTGGCCAGCTCTTATACAGATAGAAGAAATCATGTTCGTTCCGTACCTCACGAGAACTCTTCTGACTATGAGACTGAACGTCAATTCACTAATTCTCCAGATTATTTTTAAGGAAGTGAGAGTGCAGGAATTTATTTCACAGCCAGTTTGCTGCTTGTCAGTCAAGGCTAGAGATATTCCTCTGGTGATTGGCTTTTCTCTATCATTCTCAGAAAGACACACATGCAACTACTTTCAGGGTTTCTTCTCTTCTACGGAGGCCAAACATGTTGTTTTTGTGAGACATCAGATAACAGCTCCTCAAAGACTTCAGATCAGTTGGCAGGGGGAGTTTATGAAATATAAATGAGCAAAAAAAGGTTTGGGTCACATACTCACATACTCACACAAAACATAAAACCTTTTACTCATACAAACCAACAGAAAGTCTCTCTCCATCTCTCTGTCACACACAGAAATGCATTGCAGACAAACTCACAAGCTCTCTTTTAACTGATTTCACAGTTCTGCAAGTGGGTTCTGACACAGAACTGTTTCTAATGAAATAATTAGCACACTGTTCATTTAAGACTCAATCTGCATGGATATGAACACACACACTCACAGACTATAGGACAAAGGATACATGTTTCAGAATGTAGAATTATACAACTCAGATCTAGTTTTATATTCCTTGTGTGTACGGTATATGTATGTACACTTGACATTCATTAAGTGAAACAAGACACTTTCCTCTTTTCTCGCTCTTCATCTCATCTTCCCCCACTCCCTCTTCACCCCCACCATCCCACTCTCTTTTCTCACGCTCTATTGTGAGATGCTTGAAGCATGCTATATGCGCACTTCTGCACCGCAGTACAACAGGATCGCAGTGTTTGCCTGCCAGCGACAGATCTGACACTGTGTGTGTGTGTGTCTCACCCTCAAGGTGTAGTTGATGGTGTTCTGCTTCTCGTACTGTGACACCACCAGTGTGAAGGTGTGTGTTCCAGCGCTGGTTAGTCTCATCTTGGTCAGGTAGTGGGGGCTGTTGATCCTGATCCCATCTATGTAGGGGGGAGGGTCCGCTGAGGAGGAACATACGAGACAGTTAGAGGAAAAACACACACACCACACACACACACACACACACACAAAACTCACCAGGGTAGTAAACTTTCTTTCCCTCTGTCTTGTAAACCACCAAGGTGATGAACTCCCTGTTTTGTGCAAAGTCATCCTGAACATCAAAAGGACAAAAACAGAGTGATTATTGTTTCTATGGGAGAAAATGGGACATTGTCTGATACTGTGTGGTGGTGGACAGCCAGACAGACAGTGTGTGCACCTTGTCAGTGATGTGTCTGGTCAGCAGCACCCAGACAGCGGTGCCCCCTGCAGGACAGGTCACCTCCAGCCGGTACTGAGGGTTGTTGGCCAGGCTGTAGGCATCCTTCACCGGGCCCTGCTTCCCATCCCAGGTACTGCAGGGACACACAGAACCAGAAATATACTTCACATATCATACACGTGTATTTTTTATACACATACAGTGCATTCGGAAAGTATTCAGACCGCTTGACTTATTCTAAAATTGATTGATGAGGATTTATTTTTATTCAATCTACACACAATACCCCATACTGACAAAGCGAAAACAGGTTTTTAGAATGTTTTGCAAAAAAACTGAAATACCTTATTTACATAAGTATTTAGAACATTTGCTATGAGACTCGAAATTGAGCTCAGGTGCATCCCGTTTCCATTGATCATCCTTAAGATGTTTTTACAACTTGATTGGAGTCCACCTGTGGTAAATGTAATTGATTGAAAATGAAAAGGCACACACCTGTCTATATAAGGTACAACAGTTGACAGGGCATGTCAGAGCAAAAACCAAGCAATGAGGTCAAAGGAATTGTATGTAGAGCTTTGAGACAGGATTGTGTCGAGGCACAGATCTGGGGAAGTCTACCAAAAAATGTCTGCAGCATTGAAAGTCCCCAAGAACACAGTGGCCTCCATCATTCTTAAAGAGCTGGCCGCCCAGCCAAACTGAGCAATCGGGGGAGAAGGGCCTTGGTTCGGGAGGTGACCAAGAGGCTCCAGAGTTCTTTCTGTGGAAATGGGAGAACCTTCCAGAAGAACAACCATCTCTGCAGCACTCCACCAATCAGGCCTTTATGGTAGAGTGGCCAGACGGAAGCCACTTCTCAGTAAAAAGCCCGCTTGGAGTTTGCCAAAAGGCACCTAAAGGACTCAGACCATGAGAAACAAAAATTATCTGGTCTGATGAAACCAAAATTGAACTATTTGGTCTGAATGCCAAGCTTCAGGCCTAGAGGAAACCTGGCACCATCCTTACGGGGAAGCGTGGTGGCTTCGGGACAAGTCTCTGAATGTCCTTGAGTGGCCCAGCCAGAGCCCAGACTTGAACCTGATCGAACATCTTTGGATAGACCTGAAAATAGCTGTGCAGCAACGCTCCCCATCCAACCTGACAGAGCTTGAGAGGATCTGCAGAGAAGAATGGGAGAAACTCCCCAAATACAGGTGTGCCAAGCTTATAGTGTCATACCCAAGAAGACTCGAGGCTGTAATCGCTGCCAAAGGTGCTTCAACAAAGTACTGAGTAAAGGGTCTGAATGTGATATTTCCGTTTTTTTTATTTGTAAAATTTCTAAACACCTGTTTTTGCTTTGTCATTATGGGGTATCGTGTGTAGATTTATGATAGGAAAAAACTATTTAATCAATTTTAGAATGAGGATGTAACGTAACAATGTGGAAAAAGTCAAGGGGTCTGAATAATTTCCTAATGCACCGTACAGTAGGTATTTATAGGTATAACAGACCCTTGTGGGAGATAGAATAGGGCTGTTGTTGACTGACCTGTGGATACAGGAAGACTCTCTGAACAGGGCGGGGCTCCAGCTCAGGTAGATGACATCATAGTACTGGCACAGGTCCTCAAACGTGATCCAGAACACGCCGTTATCAAACTTCTGTGCGGTCTTGGGGTCAAAGTTGAGGTATTTGAGAAGTTCTGGGGTCCAGTTTTTCTCGTCCCGTTCACTGAAGCGGCCTTTCCACCTCAGGTGGCTCCACGGGTTCTTCAGCTGCAGGAATCGCTTCCCCTGAGAGCCAGATCAAATGGCAAAGAAGCTTAGCATGCAGGCAGAACACTATTAATGATGCGCAAAGTTACAAAGTTCTGCAGGCTCTAGTTTTGTCTTATCTTGATTATTGTCCAGTCGTGTGGTCCAGTGCTGCAAGGAAAGACCTAGTTAAGCTGCAGCTGGTCCAGAACAGAGCGGCACGTTTCGCTCTTCATTGTAATCAGAGGGCTGATATAAATACTATGCATGCCAGTCTCTCTTGGCTAAGAGTTGAACTTACACAGCTCCGACACACACACACTTACCCCATCAGACATGCCACCAGGGGTCTTTTCACAATCCCCAAATCCAGAACAAATTCAAGAAAGCGTACAATATTACATAAAGCGATTATTGCATGGAACTCTGTTCCATCTCATATTGCTCAAATAAACAGCAAACCTGGTTTTAAAAAAACAGATGAAGCAACACCTCACGGCACAACGCCTCTCCCCTATTTGACGTAGATGTGTGTATGCATTGACATGTAGGCTACGTGTGCCTTTTAAAAAATGTTTTATGTAGTTCTGTCCTTGAGCTGTTCTTGTCTATTAATGTTCTGTATGATGTCATGTTTCATGTGGACCCCAGGAAGAATAGCTGCTGCTTTTGCAACAGCTAATGGGGAGCCTAATAAAATACCAAAGACATAAATGAAATTGACCAGATACAAATAAAACAGATCATGCTACATGTATACCATGAGTGGTTATGCTAACAAGCTACTGTAACAACCATGAGTGGTTATGCTAACAAGCTACTGTAACAACCATGAGTGGTTATGCTAACAAGCTACTGTAACAACCATGAGTGGTTATGCTAACAAGCTCCTGTAACAACCATGAGTGGTTATGCTAACCAAGCTACTATAACAACCATGAGTGGTTATGCTAACAAGCTACTGTAACAACCATGAGTGGTTATGCTAACAAGCTACTGTAACAACCATGAGTGGTTATGCTAACAAGCTACTGTAACAACCATGAGTGGTTATGCTAACCAAGTTACTGTAACAACCATGAGTGGTGATGCTAACAAGCTACTGTAACAACCATGAGTGGTTATGCTAACAAGCTACTGTAACATCTGTGAGAGGTTATGCTAACCAAGCTACTGAAACAACCATGAGTGGTTATGCTAACCAAGCTACTGTAACAACTATGAGTGGTTATGCTAACCAAGCTACTGAAACAACCATGAATGGTTATGCTAACCAAGCTACTGTAACAACTATGAGTGGTTATGCTAACCAAGCTACTGAAACAACCATGAATGGTTATGCTAACCAAGCTACTGAAACAACCATGAATGGTTATGCTAACCAAGCTACTGTAACAACCATGAGTGGTTATGCTAACAAGCTACTGTAACATCTGTGCGTGGTTATGCTAACAAGGTACTGTAACATCTATGAGTGGTTATGCTAACAAGCTACTGTAACAACTATGAGTGGTTATGCTAAGTTAACACTAACACTTACTTTGTGCTCCCGGATATCCAGGACAGCGTAGGCATGCGTTGGCACAAGGCCCCACCTCTCGCCCTCCTCCTCTGTCATCACCCCCGTTGCCGTGGTGATTAGGACATCGCCCCGGTGAAACCTGTCATGAGAGGAGAGGGGGATGTGAGAGTAGTAGGTCAGCTATCTTGGCTAGGAGACCAAACTCTGAGGTATTGATAACCATGTCTATTACCATCTGGCAGCAAAGGTAATCATGAAAAATCACTACCTGACTGGAGGATGGATTAGTGGCATTACTCGGTGTGTGTGTGTATCTTTTTACAAATGTAATACGATTTGTGGATTCAAATAAAGTGTTTCAAATGTGTACGAATCTGTGAGTCATATCTCTTGGTGTGTACTGTATGTGTGAATTCTACAGAGCAGATGGACTATGTAGGCCCTTAAGTGTGTGCATGGGTGAATTAATGAGTGTGTGTTTGTGTCTGCGTGTCTCACCTCTGGTAGAGCATGCGGAAGGTGTCGTCCTTGATGAATGACTGATTGTCTGAATGCATGGCGATACGCTCTGGGATCCAGCCAGTGAGTGCGTGCAGATCGATGTTCTACAATACAATAAGACAGAACGAATAGAGATCACACTATAGAGAACATCAATAACAAGAGCCAACTGTCCAATCACGCACAATGGATGAAATGTGGAATTTAGCCCACGCTGTGAATTTGAGGGAACTGTTGTTAGCTCTGAAACATTCTCCAAAGTGAAACATTCGCTTCTCTCATATCAATTCAGTAGGAGACAAGGAGATGTAGCCAAAGCAGATAATTGAGTTGCACGTTTGGCTATTGGACAGAGCCCAGTGCAAAAGGGGTAGTACTTTCACAGGGGGAACTCCCTCACCGAGTTGGAGCCGGGGAAGTCGTAGCCTCCCATCACCTTCATGTAGGCCTTCTCTATGAGGGAGACCCACAGCTCGTTCCTGTTGCTGGAGTAGGAACACAGCAGCTCTCCATTCTGACCACATGGCAGGAAGTCGTCTATAATGACCTGCAGGGAACAGGAGGGGGAACACTTACAACAATACAACCCATTGGTAGACACTGTCAAAGACATGGCAGCTTTACAGTGACAGTCTAGTCATTTAGAGAGTGAGGTTTGCTAGCTTATCTCACAATGACATTGAGCACCAGTGGAACCAAGTCCCAGGTTCTGCAGTGTGTTACCTTTCTGGGCACACCGTTGATGTGAAGCTTCACCATGTACTTCCCACAGGGGTTATACTCTGGCTCCCCGCGCCGGTTCTGGGGGTAGATGATGCTGGTGATGAGCTTCTTGTTGTAGCGTCGCTCATAGGCAGCGCTGATGGCTAACGACGCCACGAACGAGCAGTCAGACACCACCGTCTAACAGGAGAGAGTTGGTGATTAACATTAAGAGTATGAGACTGACATCCGACCACCAGGATGGGAGGTGAATCTGTCAGTTTTATCCGTCACATTGACAGGTATTCAGTATAGAGCAGATTATCTATAAAGTAGGTAGGTTTTATCAGACAAAACATAAGTACAAGTGGCGCCATCTGATGATGAGTCAATTCCAATACAACTCATATAGCTACTGCACTCTTAGTGGTCTACACCTTAAATAATGATGTATTTTACAGGGTTCATTTTGGTCTTGATTATTGATATTGAATATTGGCGGCTGTGTGTGTGGCTGGACCTGTTTGATGCTGAAGCTGGATACAGATAAGATCATGGTGGGGTTATTGCAGATCTCGTCAGGGCGAACCCAGCGGGAGAAGATGGTTCTCTGCTTGGGAGACAGGGCCAGCTTGCCTAGTTTGTCCCTGGGAAACATCCACAGAGAATAAAAAGTCTGACGTTAATCACAAATTAACAGCTGATGCAATCAAGCGGCACTCCATCTAGTATCTGCTTTCAGATGGAAATTGGTTGTCAGTAGAAATGTATCATGTCTGTATTCTACAATCTGTACACCCACTTACTAAGGAGCTTTTTTAACTCGGCCAAGAATATCCTGACTTACGAGAATGGAACAGGAAAGGCAAATCTCTCCTTCAGGTCCACGCTCATGAAGGGGACGAAGGGTATGCTGTTGATCTTGGACGTGCTCCTATTTGGAAAGGAGGAGAGGAGAATCAGGAGAAATGTAACATGTGTACCTTACCCAGCAGGTGAAAATGTAGACGAGAGTCAAACCTGAACCTTCAACCAAACAAAGGTGTGTTACTAGCTAACCTTTAGAAAAACCAGTCACACACTGGCATTATGCTCCGAGGGAAATGGGGATTATTATGGAACCACAGATCATTGCTTCTTGGGTGCCTAAACTCAATGTGTTGACCATGTTCTATGATTCTCCAGAGTCCAGATAGATCCCAGCCTGCTCACCTGAGCACCTCGATCTCTTCTGAGGTGTAGCGCTGACCCTGAGGCTCGCTGGACTGGACCGGCCTGACTGGCTGGGGACGGTTCTGGAGGGAGAAGTCAGGTCCAAGGGGGAAGAACTGTCTGACGGGGCAAGGCCCCCCACTAGGTTTGGCCCCTGAGGGCCCCGGCCTGTCCTGTGGTGACTGGGCTAAGGGACTGGCGGACTGGGACTCCTTCAGCCCCTCCGCCCTGGAGAGAAACAAAGTGGTTGGTTGGTCAGTCGGGTTGGTGTTCCTTGATCATTTACAGCACATTCGGAAAGTATTCAGACCCCTTGACTTTTTCCACATTTTGTTAAGTTACAGCCTTATTCTAAAATGGATTTTTTTAAATACTGTTACGTTCCCCAGTTTCTGTGTTGTGGTTTTGTTTGTATGTTTGTTTTTCATGAAATGGCTTCCCCCAAGCAGCTGATTGGTCGGCCCCATTGCTAATTGGAACTGACCCCACCCTCTCGTCAGAGGATACAGCTGTATCCCATTACAGACTCCTTCTGAAGCTAGAAAAGCCAGTGTTCTCTTGTTAAGAGAGAGCTGATGGTTATGTCCTGTGTTGGTTGTTGCTGAGAGAAAGCTGATGGTTATGTCCTGTGTTGGTTGTTGCTGAGAGAGAGCTGATGGTTATGTCCTGTGTTGGTTGTTGCTGAGAGAGAGCTGATGGTTATGTCCTGTGTTGGTTGTTGCTGAGAGAGAGCTGATGGTTATGTCCTGTGTTGGTTGTTGCTGAGAGAGAGCTGATGGTTATGTCCTGTGTTGGTTGTTGCTGAGAGACAGGTTTGTGTTAAGTTTGGTTTGTGCCGCTGATCTGAGGTATGGGTGTGTCAATAGGACGCAGTGTTTTTGATTCTTGAAATTGTTTACTTACGTTTTTATTCTGTTTAATTTATTCCCAGGGGGGAAGGGGAAGGCACCTAGGGTGTGCTTAAGCAAGAGGCCTGCGGGCATACATAACCCGTAGTATTTACTGTCTATGCACACTAGGTAAGACCTGGGCGGACCACCCCCTGTATTTTGGTTAGCGCACCAGGTGGGGCTAGTTAGGTAAGTAGTGGGTAGGCAGGTAAGGTAGGAGAGGGGGCTCGTTAACTTTTACTTTCTTTGCTTTCGTCCAGCCTCTTTTTCCCAAAATTACCGTGTGACGGAATAAATTCCCTGTAAACGGTAAATTCTCTGCCTTTGTCATCCTTACTCGCACCTACAATCCCATTCATCTTTCACGCCACGGGGAGTTGAGTTGTAGCAGGGTGTTGCGTTCCCTCTTCCTAGAGGCGTACGTAACAAATACGTATCAATCTACTCACAATACCCCATAAAGACAAAGCAAAAACAGGTTTTTAGAAAATGTATTAAAAATAAAAAACGTAAATATCACATTAACATAAGTAATCAGACCCTCTACCGAGTACTTTGTTAAAGCACCTGTGGCAGCAATCACAGCCTTGAGTCTTCTTGGGAACTCTGTCAGTGACCATCGGGTTCTCGGTCACCTCCCTGACCAAGGCCCTTCTCCCCCGATTGCTCAGTTTGTCCAGGCGGCCAGCTCTAGGAAGTCTTGGTGGTTCCAAACTTCTTCCATTTAAGAATGATGGAGGCCACTGTGTTCTTGGGGGCTTTCAATTCTGCAGACATTGAAAGCCTTGACACAATCCTGTCTCGGAGCTCTACGGAAAATTACTTCGACCTTATGGCTTGGTTTTTGCTCTGACATGCACTGTCAACTGTGGGACCTTTATATAGACAGATGTGTGCCTTTCCAAATCATTTCCAATCAATTGAATGTACCACAGGTGGATTCCAAGTTGTAGAAACACCTCAAGGATGATCCATGGCAACAGGATGCACTTGAGCTCAATTTCGAGTCTCAGAGCAAAGGGTAAATAAGTTCAGTTTTTTTTATTTGTAATACATTTGCAAAAATGTCTAAACCTGTTTCGCTTTGTCATTATGGGGTATTGTGTGTAGATTGATGAAAATATGTATGTATTTAATCCATTTAAAAATAAGGCTGTAACTTAACAAAATGTGGGAAAAGTCAAGGGTCTGAATACTTTCCAAATGCACTGTATACAACATTAGAAATGTAGAAATATTACACTATAGAGAGGAGGGGAGAATGACCTTACCTATCGAGGGCCTGACGAGCCAGCTGCTTCAGTTTGCCCTGCAGCCCCTGGTCTGTCGTATCATGAGACTGTGAGAAAGTGGGAGAAAAGGAGTGGGGGGGGGGTTACACTTGACACCTGCCACAAATTATGTACCCTAGAGACTAGATCAAGAGAGATGTCAATACATACAATGAAGGCTAGTGGTGCATCAATCTGTTCATGGCCTAATCCAAATAAACAGTTCTTATACCTGTTCCTGACTACACCTCCATTGGACCTGGTGATGACCCAGGAATTAACATCCTGTATAAATGTTTGATACAGTGGTCTGAATAGCAGAGAGTATAGCTAATTTTGTTGTTTTGCTCAATACAAGAGCATTGGTGGTGAATGTTGCCTCTGTAGTCTCGCAGTGGGCCTAAAAGAAGCCTGGGTCTTTCCTAAGCAGCCCCTACCGTCTGGATGCAGAGTTCCACGGCCTGTGTGTAGAGCTCGATGGCCTCGTCCCCATTGCCCTTCTCATCCTCCTCAAAGGCCTGGGTGACCAGGAAGTGGGCCCGCTCCAGATCCACCTGCTGCTTGCTCTTCAGAGGATCGCTACTTTGAGCTTGAACTGCATGGGGTCAAAGGTAAGTAGGACACAACGGAACATTAAAAATATATATATTTTCACATACACTGGATAGGTGCAGACAAATGTTGTTGTTTTACAGCCATAGTAGTATGGCGCCCCTGGAGCAAATTAGGGTTAAGTGCATTGCTCAAGGGCACCGACCAATTTTTCACCTTGCCAGCTCAGGTATTCAAATCAGCAACCTTTAGGTTACTGGCCCAACGCTACAACCGCTAGGATATCCTCAATGAGAGGCTGACTAAGAAAATAACTGGATGAGGGAAATATAGGTGTTATATATTTGAGGTGATGTGGATATGTTAGGATAGCTACTGCCAACTACAGCATTGAGAAACACTGGAAACAATGAGAGGTTTCCTCTACCCAAATAAGGCTAGTGCCTCATATCAACTTGAATACAGTAACATGTCCCTCATGAGCGACAGAGATATTAAGAGGCTTTTAGGCCCGGGCAACCGTATAGTATGAACCTGAGTCACACCCACTCTCCAACTTAACGGGACATACCCACACACCCTTTGTTGCTTTTATGTATTTTGCTTTTTGTGCTATTGCTCTGTCTGCTATGTGTTGCTTGTCCTATGTTGCTCTGCATGTGCTCACTGCTCATTGTTTGTCTGTATTGTTATTGTAATTGTTTTTAATAGCCTGCACAGGGACTGCGGTTGAAAATTTGCCGGCTGGCTAAAACCGTCGCTTTTACTGAAATGTTGATTAATGTGCACTGTCCCTATAAAAATAAACTCAAACTCAATCTGTGGGCCAGTTTCATAAACACAAGCGAAGGCCCTCACATCTCACACAAACATGCACAAACAAGTGAAGTGAAGTGTAAGCTGTTCGGTAGGTCATGGAAAGAATGACTCAGAAGGAAACTCACTAAGTTTACTGTGATCCAACATTAGATAGGCTAAGGACTAGATACAGTGCATTCGAAAGTATTCAGACCCCTTGACTTTTTCCACCCCTCAATCTACACACAATACTCCATAATGACAAAGCACAAATAGGTTGGCAAATGTATAAAATAAAACTGAAATATGACATTTACATAAGTATTCAGACCCTTTACTCAGTACTTTGTCGAAGCACTTTTGGCAGCAATTACAGCCTCAAGTCTTCTTGGGACACCTGTATTTGGGGAGTTTCTCCCATTCTCTGCAGATCCTCTCAGGCTCTGTCAGGTTGGATGGGGAGCGTCGCTGCACAGCTATTTTCAGGTCTCTCCAGAGATGGCTCTGGCTGGGCCACTCAAGGACATTCATAGACTTGTCCCGAAGCCACTCATGCGTTGTCTTGGCTGTGTGCTTAGAGTCATTGTCCTGTTTGAAGGTGAACCTTCGCCCCAGTCTGAGGTCCTGAGCTCTCTGGAGCAGGTTTTCATCAAGGAGTTATCATCTTTCCCTCAATCCTGATTAGTCTCCCAGTCCCTGCTGCTGAAAAACATCCCCACAGCATGATGCTGCCACCACACTTCACAGTAGGGATGGTATTGGCCAGGTGATGAGTGGTGCCTAGTTTCCTTTCGACGTGACGCTTGGCATTCAGGCCAAAGAGTTCAATCTTGGTTTCATCAGACCAGAGAATCTTGTTTCTCATGGTCTGAGAGTACTTTAGGTGCCTTTTGGCAAACACCAAGCGGGCTGTCATGTGCCTTTTACTGAGAAGTGGCTTCCGTCTGGCCACTCTACCATAAAGGCCTGATTGGTGGAGTGCTGCAGAGATGGTTGTTCTTCTGGAAGGTTCTCCCATCTCCACAGAAAGAACTCTGGAGCTTCTTGGTCACCTCCCTGACCAAGGCCTTTCTCCCCTGATTGCTCAGTTTGGCTGGGCGGCCAGCTCTAGGAAGTCTTGGTGGTTCCAAACTTCTTCCATTTAAGAATGATGGAGGCCACTGTGTTCTTGGGGACCTTCAATGCTGCAGAAATGTGTCCCCAGATCTATGCTTTGACACAATCCTGTCTTAGTTTTTGATCTGACTTGCACTGTCAACTGTGGGACCTTATATAGACAGGTGTGCCTTTCCAAATCATGTCCAATCAATTGAATTTACCACAGGTGGACTCCAATCAAGTTGTAGAAACATCTCAAGGATGATTAAGGGAAACAGGTTGCAATTTTAGCTCAATTTTGAGTCTCATTGCAAAGGGTCTGAATACTTATGTAAATAAGCTATTTCTGGTTTTTTAATACATTTGCAAACATTTCTAAAAACCTGTTTTTGCTTTGTCATTATGGGGTATTGTGTGTAGTTTGATGAGGGAAAAATGTAATTAATTCATTTTAGAATAAGGCTGCACCGTAACAAAATGTGGAAAAAGTCAAGGGGTCTGAATACTTTCCGAATGCACTGTAGGCTACTCACTGCAATGCTTTATGAATACGGGCCCAAACATTCTGGATGGAGTATGAGAGTGAATGAAGTTGGATCAGAAGTGGTTATGGAGGATCACCCGTTTCCCTACGCTGTTGAGTTGGACTCACCAGCATTGTGTAGGGCCTGAACCCGGTCCAGGTACTCATTGACTTTATCCTGGATGCCCTCCAGTTTAGACCCTGCCATGCCGGCGTAGATCAGGGCTTGTGCCGCCTCCTAATATCACATACAACACCAACATTATTGCTCTCAAAATGACAAATTCATTTTCATGTAGCAAAATACAAGTGTCTTAACCATGGGTCAAGTACCACTACGATAGTAAGGTACCCTATATTATTTGAGCTTCTGGATACACCTTAAAGGCTTAATACATACCGTTTGTTACACAGGTGTAAACACTGGGATGCCACTTCTAAAGGCTAAAAGTGCATCAGTGATCAATTAGTCTATTTCACAAGGGTGACCATAAGATGCAGGTGAAAGTAAAAGCCAATGAGTAGTGTGGCAAATTATTACACAACATCCATTTCATTCAGAGTCCTTAACGTTACCTTATAATAGAAGACAGCCTCGTTGTATTTTCCATTCTGGTCGCAGATGACAGCAGTTTTAGCAAATTTAACTCCATCGTGCTCCAGTGCCGTGCAATCCATTTTGTTCTAACGTTTTTTCAAACGCCTTCATACAGCCTGGAAAATATGGCTGTCCCTGTCATTCGGAACTAAAGTTAGCTAACTAACGTTAGCTAGCGGCGTTAGCTAGCAAGACGAACTTGACAGAACGTCAGACAACTAAATCAAAGCAATGAGTTACAGTTCCAAAATATAGATTTTTAAGAGAAGATTATCAAATGAATGGAATACAAACAACCGCCTTGACAATATCATTATGATATACAGCTAGCAAGTAGACGAGCTACTTTCTGCTCGATAACAACAAGTGATTTCCATGATTTAGCTTCCGGGTAGCTTCAGCGATGACGAGAGCTTTTACACTCCAATCCAGTTGGTGGCAGTATTTCGCCATTGATTGATGTAAATCTCCAGTCCACATTGAAGAGTATTCATGATCGAAACACAACACAATACAACTCGACGTGCATCACATGTTCATCGTGAGTTTTACGCACATTGGCGTTGTTAACTAATGTTTTGACTGTGTCCCTTGTGAGATGGCGGTGTGTGGAACTGAAAGATTGCGCTTAATTAAATAGTTTGTCGAAGTTCAATTTCCTCCATGTGTGTGAAACGCATAGACTTGCATTTCCTATTCAATTAAACTGTGTGCGTGCATGCTTACTTTGTTATTCCACCATTCAACACTTTTCTATCTACATGTATTTGTGAAAAGCTGTAGTTTTTTTTGACACATTGACATAACTTAACCTGTTATTTTTCGGTCTGGTGAAAGTCTTTAAGAATGAAACAAGAATATCAGGACCTTTATTCTACAGGAGTGTGGTGCAAAGGCACTGCGTGTTGGTGACAAAATCCAGACGCTGTGGAGCGGCTAAGGCCAGATTGTGAAGTTCCATTTAGATGGCTGTTACCGCCCCTCATTCGTTGTCAAACATGTCATGTTCCCAAAGGAGGCCAGCACCCTGGAGGCTGGAACACAGACCTGTCTCACATGCGCAAGGTGAGGTCCTACCAAGTGGAGACACTGGTACCAGAACTACTCCACCAATGATGGATGTCGAATGCCATCCTCTCTGGCTGCTTGTTCATACGGGGACGAACAGCTGATCGTTCTGGAGGACCTGGATGCGGTGGGCTTCGACCAGAGAAGAACCAGCGTTAGGGATGCAGAGATGAGGGCCTGCATCAGCTGGCTGGCCCACTTCCATGGCCTCTTCCTGGGGGTGGTGCCGGAGGGGCTGTGGCCCGTAGGTACCTATTGGCACCTGGAAACACGCCCTGACGAGCTGGATGCCATGGACGACTCCCAGCTCAAAGCAACTGCCTGGGAGATTGACAGGATCCTCAATGAATGCCGCTTCAAGACCATCGTTCTCGGAGATGCCAAACTAGCCAACTTCTGCTAGTGGGCAGGGTGTGGCAGCAGTGGACTTTCAGTACGTGGATGAAGGATGTTGTCTACCTCCTGGAGGAAATAGAGGAGAAACAGCTTGAAAAGAAGGTTCCCAGCCTGCCGGACTACTACTTCACAGAACTGAGGGCATCAGTAAACAAGCAGGTGGACTTTGCTGCCCTGGAGAAAGAGTGGAGGGAGATGTTTGCCTGGACAGACTTCCATCGCTTTCTCCTGGGATGGATGCCAGGACACCAGAAGATCAACAGATAAAACAAGCTGCTGACTAAAGAGGTTCTGAGGAAAGTGAAACGGTGACTTAAGCCTCTGCCATTTAGGCTCATCAATCACCTGCTTATTGGACTGGGTTGTATTGAGGGATGTAGATCAGAAAAACTGATTTGCTGTGTGTTGTTGGGGGGAGAGCAGAAAATTGCCTAAACTCAGACATTGAGCCCAATGTTTGGTATACAGTCAAACAATGCATATACAGTTTTCCTTACAAGCTAGAATATTTTAAATTACATTTGAATTTACTTTAGCGGTTGGTTCTTCAGCTGCTCGAAATTTGAGACAATATCAACTGGAAAGTTTTGTTTACCCAACTATTTAGAGCACAGGCACTGAAGATGAATGTCTATCACCTGGCACATGCACAAAACCACGTAAACACCCGTTAGTATGCATCGCGTGCATGCACTTAAGTCGGTTTAATAATACTTTCCTGTGGATACGTAAAACAAGATTGACCAGTTGACGGACCAACACCACGGACAATCGACCGAGGTAAAGACAGTTTCAAGTTGGATATTCGACGGATATTCACGCTTTCAAACCTCAATAGCTTTCAAACCACTTGAGCCACAGACTCCAAATAAGTGTCATTATGTTGGAAAAATTGCGCTTTCCAAAGCCAATAAACATGTGGAAATGTGAGCAGCATTTTGTATTCCTAGTTGAATAAGTACAAACTTTTTTTACATTCGAGTTTCAATAGCTCATTGGTCATGTGACCTACATGACTCAAACAAGGTCCAGAATGTCCACTGACTACCCTTCTATATTGCACACCCTTTAGTTTGTCCATTTTCATCTCACAAGATTTTACATGAATTTTTCTAAATTTAGAATTTCAATAACTCCTTGGTCATGTGACCTCGTGACTTCAGACAAGGTTCAGAATGTCCACTGACTATACCTTCATATCGCACACTGATGTTTGTCTACTTTCATATCATGCTATTAGACTTAAATCTGTAAGCTTTGTAGGCCTTCATTTCACATGGGTGTTTCATATGCTCTTTTTAATCACAGTAATAGGCAGGGATTTGTCAGTCAGAGCGAGCTTGATAAAGTGAAAGAATCCTTTTCATAGCATCACTTTCATTTACTGTACATTAAGACAAATCCTTCTATGTTGAGTATTAGAACGCAGTTTACATAACCTGATAATGACTTGATATTTGAGTGCATTCACAACAAGCCACCTGCAGACAACTTACAAAATGCAATTTTCTGATGAAAATAGTTATTAGATGCATGGCCTACTATTTCTAACTGGAAAAGTAAATTCCTACGTCTTTTGTGAGTAAAATCCTTTTTCCAAAGTTGATTTAGGTACATTTTTGTGAAGAGGTATGGGGGGTTGTGATATGGGTCATTTTAATAGTAAAATCATTTAAGGGATCAATTCATTTCTATATTGCTTTTCCAGTATCTGCATGAACCATTAGGCCAAGTGTTTTTGGTTGACCCTGCTGGACAGAAAGAGAAGGAGGAATTGGAACACACTGCATTTAAATTCAGGTCTTAGTTATTCCATTGTACCGGATCTAATACATATTAGCATTTTACCTGCATTCATAAGTGTAATAATTTTTTATGACATACTGTGAAAAACTCTTGGCTGCTGGCTCTGTCACTTTCAGACATGCGCAGAGCAGACTGAAAGGGGAAGGGTAACTCTTGACTTGAACCACAGGGGTTCTCTGTAAAGAGAGTAATTCAAAAGGCACAGACTCACCCATTGACTTTCAATTGGCACCGTTGACCTGTATTCTCTCCTGCTTGGCTCTGTGGTGCACAGTCTGGCAGTCTGACTAAAGTGCCAGAGGTATGAGGAGAGACATCCTCCTTTGTATTTATGGGAACAAATATTTCCTAACACTTTGGATCCTATTCTTGGACAGTTAGAAGACACAATGCATCAATGAAAAAAAAAAAACGAATTACTGTCCATGAGTAACCTCAACCTTGTGGGTCTGTGGGTGTTTTGGGCTAATAAAGTGCCAACTAAATTCTACCTGTGACGAGTCTCTCATGCCCCTATGAACGGGGACACAGGCCAAGAGTTTTTAATCTAAACCAGACCTTTTTTACAGGAGTACACTAACCCCTAATTGGGGCTCTTTTCTTGACACACAGTAGCAGTTTACCAGATAAGAGGTCAAGAAGATCAAAAAGTAGATTGTTATAAGGGTGTATTACGTCCTGTGCTGGCCCCATTGTCATATCCATTCTGGATTCTGAGTGGTAAAATCACAATATGTGTATACATTTTCCCCCAAGACAGAACTGCCAAAGGGGGTGGATTTGCAATCTACTGCAGAGTTCTGTCAAGCTATACAGGTCTGTGCCCAAACAGTTTGAGCTTCTAATTTTAAAAATCCACCTTTCCAGAAATAGGTCTCTCACTGTTGCCACTTGTTACATACCCCCCTCAGCCCCCAGCTGCACCCTGGACACCATATTTGAATTAATTGTCCCCGATTTATCTTCAGAGTTTGTAATGTTAGGTGACCTAAACTTGGATATGCTTAACACCCCGGCCGTCCTACAATCTAAGCTAGATACCCTCAATCTCACCCAAATTATCATGGAACCTACCAGGTACAACCCCAAATCCGTAAACTCAGGCACTTTCATAGATATCATCCTGACCAACTTGCCTTCGAAATACACCTCTGCTGTCTTCAACCAGGATCTCAGCGATCACTGCCTCATTGCCTGCGTCCGTAATGGGTCCGCGGTCAAACGACCACCCCTCATCACAGTCAAACGCTCCCTAAAACACTTCAGCGAGCAGGCCTTTCTAATCGACCTGGCCCGGGTATCCTGGAAAGATATTGACCTCATTCCGTCAGTAGAGGATGCCTGGTTATTCTTTAAAAGTGCTTTCCTCACCATCTTAAATAAGCATGCCCCATTCAAAAAATCTAGAACCGGGAACAGATATAGCCCTTGGTTCACTCCAGACCTGACTGCCCTTGACCAGCACAAAAACATCCTGTGGCGTACTGCATTAGCATCGAATAGCCCCCGCGGTATGCAACTTTTCAGGAAAGTTAGGAACTTATCGGCAGACTCAACAGCCTTGGTTTCTCAAATGACTGCCTCGCCTGGTTCACCAACTACTTCTCAGAGTTCAGTGTGTCAAATCGGAGAGCCTGTTGTCCGGACCTTTGGCAGTCTCTATGGGGGTGTGTTATGGGATTTTTGTGTTTAATGACTAAAATATGTATACATTTGACTTAGATGTTACTGTATGAATGAAACTTATTATAATCATAATGCTGAATGTAATGTGTTCCTTATTAGAAAGAATGGAGTTATCTTCAGACAGGCTGGAATGCTGTGTTCCTTACAGGACATTCTGTCTCTACCCAGGGAGGGGAGAGACCATGGGTTGGTTGCAGATAGTTTAACAGGTGGCAGACAGTAATGAGAACTCTAACTATACTGCCATTGTATTCTAGAGGAGGATGGACATTAAGACTTATGACATCATCTTTATTATATAACCTGATGTAAATTGTACTATGATTCAGTACTCTTGAGAATAAACGCTATTGATTGATTGATTTTAAGACTGGTTTCTGTCCATTTAATGCTGATAATTATCTTACAACTTCGTATTTATGGGCAGAGTGTTTTAATTGAATTGGTTGATAAACAGGAATTAAAATTCCTTTAACAGGGTGCCACAGGGTTCAATTCTCGGGTCGACTCTTTTCTCTGTATATATCAATGATGTCGCTCTTGCGGCTGGTGATTCTCTGATCCACTTCTACGCAGACGACACCATTCTGTATACTTCTGGCCCTTCTTTGGACACTGTGTTAACTAACCATACAACTCTCCTTCCGTGGCCTCCAACTGCTTTTAAATGCTAGTAAAACTAAATGCATGCTCTTCAACCGATCGCTGCCCGCACCAGCCCACCCGCCTATTATCACTACTCTGGACGGTTCTGACTTAGAATATGTGGACAACTACAAATACCTAGGTGTCTGGCTAGACTGTAAACTCTCCTTCCAACTCTACTTCTCTTGACTTCGGCGATGTCATTTACAAAATAGCCTCCAACACTCTACTCAGCAAATTGGATGCAGTCTATCACAGTGCCATTCGTTTCGTCACCAAAGCCCCATATACTACCCACCACTGCGACCTGTATGCTCTCGTTGGCTGGCCTTCGCTTCATATTCGTCGCCAAACCCACTGGCTTCAGGTCATCTATAAGTCCTTGCTAGGTAAAGCCCCGCCTTATCTCAGCTCACTGGTCACCATAGTAGCACCCACCCGTAGCACGCGCTCCATCAGGTATATTTCACTGGTCACCTCCAAAGCCAATTCCTTCTTTGGCCGCCTTTCCTTCCAGTTCTCTGCTGCCAATGACTGGAACGAATTGCAAAAATCACTGAAGCTGGAGACTCATATCTCCCTCACTATCATTAAGCACCAGCTATCAGAGCAGCTTACAGATCATTGCACCAGTACATAACCCATCTGTAAACAGCCCATCCAACTACCTTATCCCCCATATTGTTATTTTTATTTTTTTGCTCCTTTGCACCCCAGTATCTCTACTTGCACATTCATCTTCTGCACATCTATCACTCCAGTGTTTATTTGCGAAATTGTAATTATTTTGCCACTAAGGCCTATTTATTGCCTTACCTCCCTAATCTTACTTAATTTGCACACACTGTAGATAGACTTTTCTATTGTGTTATTGACTGTACATTTGTTTATTCCATGTGTAACTCTGTGTTGTTTGTGTCACACTGCTTTGCTTTATCTTGGCCAGGTCGCAGTTGTAAATGAGAACTTGTTCTCAACTGGCCTACCTGGTTGAATAAAGATGAAATTAAAAATAAAATCAATTTAAAAATTGTGGGAATGTCTCATGTCTGTTCTACATGTAGTGTTGGTACATGGAATATTCCTCAACTGCATATATCATAAATTGCTATTGCAAATAGAAGTATTATGTTCAACAACTGACATTTTCAGATATTATTTTGACGAACACACTTTGGTGCTTACAATTCATTCCCTATTGTCATAGATTTGGTGGGCACTGTCATCTGTGATCTTTGCGATATGACTTTAAGCACGTACTGATGAAACTGTCACTTAATATTTTTTTCTTAAAGTCTACAAACGCTCGACATTTATTCACTCTGTG
The DNA here is from genome assembly GCF_045679555.1 of Salvelinus alpinus. Taxonomy (NCBI): domain Eukaryota; kingdom Metazoa; phylum Chordata; class Actinopteri; order Salmoniformes; family Salmonidae; genus Salvelinus; species Salvelinus alpinus. The sequence goes on along the minus strand of NC_092120.1, from coordinate 11,158,249 downwards.
ATTGGGTTGGATCCTATATGCTACTTTTATTATTGTCCTGTAAATGGTTCAGTGCCTATAATTTAGGCTGTGTGTAGAATGGGGCATAAAGGAAATGACCTCTACTAGATTATAGTGATAAAGAAAACAGCATTCAAATTTGGCTTGTGTATTCATTTGCCTATAACTCATAATTCCATTATTTTTACATAAAAAAGAGAATACTTCAAAATGAGAAGATCCTGCCATGGAAAAGACTGGGCAGACAAAGTGTAAAGGAGGGGAAATAACTCACACCATGCAGCAGGACACCTTCAGCTGTGGGGTCTTTGTAATGCAGGTTTGATAGTTATATTTTCAACAATGAATGGTTAGCTGTTGTGACAATTAGGTCAAAAACAATTTTATTTTTTGGTGTAGCTGGTCAAGGAAGTTGCACAGAACTTCCCCAACATCCCAAATTGTTATGGAACCTTCAAAAACACATGGAGCAAAAAGAAATGGCTGAGGATATACTAAAAATGTCTGGTATGCATTTAATTCAAAGTAAATGTAAATTCTTTATTTTTATGTAGTTGTGTTGGACAGCCATATGTTCAATTCATGCCTATGATTTCAGAGTTCAACAAAGCCAACAACTGCTTCATGTGTGCCACTGATAAAGAACCTGGATGTGGCCCAAAGACTGACTGGGTTAGTAACTTTATTTAACATGTTTATAATCTTTTGACAACAGTGACAGCATGCAAGACCAATTTATGATATAACACAATGGATGGCTAATTAGTCATTCGTCATACTGCATTGATATTTGATATTATTTATAACGTGTTACACTTTGTTTTGTTTTAGATTGAATGTTTTGCATGCCAACGGTGGTTCCATGTGCTGTAACTAGGAATGAAGACAAAATTGTTCAACAGAGTAAAGAACACAAACTGGAAGTGCAGTCTTTGTTGTTGAAAATGTATGCTATACCCCATCCACACTGAAGAGGCTCTGAAATGCACATCAACCAGGGATAAAGAGAAAGTTAACTTCAAATAAGTATGAAACATTTCATTGTTACATGTCTGTTGACATGTTGGAAAAGATTAAAGGTCTACAACTTCTGTTTAATTTGTCAATATTACATTTTTATTCATTGATTTACTGGCCACCATTACTGTGGTTACATGTTCAGTATATATGACCAGCAAACCCACTGCAGCCTACCTCACTCTCCATCCCTGCTTTGAACAATTAATAGCATGACTCTCGTACTTTCCCCTTGATGGTTGATATTAACAACGAAAGGAGATATTATCTGTCTCTCTCCTATTGTGTACCACTGTTAAATACTGTGGAAAAATAAAAAACAGGGAAAATAAGTACTTAGAACTACCAATTATTATAACTATTAAAGAAAAGGGTAAACAACACTGGACTGAACCCCCTAATTGTCAATCTAATATTAATGTACAACAATATATTAGAGACATAACTAGAGGATATGCAATATGGGTGTATATCCACTGCACGCTTCTTAGGTGTGTAATTGACATGACCAAGGAGCTATTGAAATTTAAAACTATGAAAAATGTACGTTACACCACAGGATTTTACAGTACACAAACAAGAGTGCAATATAGAAGGGTACATTCTGCACCATGTTTGAAGTCAGAAGGTCACATGACCAAGGAGCTATTGAAAGTTTACATTTAGAAAAATGTATGTAAAAACGTGTGAGATGAAAATGGACAAACTAAAGGGTGTGCAATGTGTAGGCCCCCTGAGTGGACATTCTGAACCTCGTTTGAGTTCAGTAGGTCATATGACCAAGGAGCTATTCAAATTCAAAAATGTAAATAAATAATTTTCAAGTGCGAGATGTAAATCGACAAAAAATAAGTGTGCAATGTGTGTCTATGCCATCGGGTTAGCTAGAATCAGCTTTGAAAGTTTTAGGAGTAATGGTTAAATAGCTATTGAAATTTGATTTGTCACTATGTTACGGTCCCTAACTGCTGTTGGTGGACATAAGACTACAGGCGAATATCCGTCGAATATCCAACCTGAAACTGTCTTTACCTCGGTGGAGAATCGGCAGAGTTCAAATATAATTTTGTTAAACATTTGATACAGAACAAGGGACGTTTTTTTTTTTTTAGATGTGTGTATGGCGTTGCCTACACAATTTAAGGAATTGCCACGTTTCGTGACTAAGCAGCAATTTAATATCTGCAGATAGACTAATAAAGCACTATAATTCACCTTTTGCCCACCTTGCAGTGTTTTGGTTGATGTTCTGCATAGCTTGTAAGATCATTTGAGAACTTAACCATTTTTGCCATTGTATCCATATTCTTTACCACAAAGAATGACACATTCACTGTGCTTTCTCTATGGGGACAAGTTAACGAAAACAGACAACCAAAATTTAGTACCACAGTGCATCAAGCGTGAAGTGGAATTTTCTTCTTTCCTTTACCTGCACAGATTTAAAATAGGTGCTGGATTGTTGAAGGCAACTCCCTGGTAGCGACCCACAATAGTACTTTCAGATATTTGGAGTTATCATATCAGTGCAGAATGCAGATGAGATGAAGGAGTCAGATCCAGGCAAAATAACTGTAGTTAGAGACATAGTAATCAGCTGTTGCACACGAGATTCCCTAAAAACACACCGCTACGACCGAAAGTGACTTTTCGTAGCAGGTTAACCCTTTTCCTAACCTTAACCTACTTCTAACCTAGTAAGTTTAGGCAAACGGTTCGTGAAAATGCTTTCCTAACATGCTACACTTTATTTAACTTTTTTTTTTTACTGAAAAAGTCTATGGTAAACACAGGCTTCGATTTTACACGTTTTATTCTGAGATCATGTTCATCCGCTGATGTCACTTTGTGAACATTGAAGCATTCATAAAAGGTCATGTTAATCGACTATCTCAGAACACAGCGTATAAATTCTCCTTATAATGTGTTAATCTATATTCGAATGACCACTAACAATGAAAATACATGTTCTCAAAGATGGATGGCAGGTGTGGGAGGAGGCGAGATCAGGTGGGACCATTGTAGCCAATGAGAGGGCAGATACGGGTGACAACAGGCCATAGAGACAGAGGACTCATTTTTGTATCTGACAGTACCAAAAGTACCACAGGTTGAGTCATCATACCCATAAACAGGGAAGCAAACTAGTCACCTTTCGGCCCAATTCGCCATTTTGAATCCAAAATAGGTGACATACGTGACTCGTGTAAGCCACTATAGAAAGAGTTGAAAATTACACCACATACTTTCCCTCTTTCTCACTACAGTGGATACAAATGGGTATGCCAGGTGTACTCTCTGTCTGAAAGAGACCCTTTGTTGGCATAATTGATATCATGCTCTGCTGGCACATTGTAGAACAGATGTCTACAGGCAGAAAGTGTATAATGTGCAGTGTAGCCCAAAGATATTGCTTTTGTTGAACTTGACAGTAAAACGTGTGTTTCTGAGTGGGATTTGATTTTTTTTTACTCAGGATATTTTTGCACACATGTAGGCTTGTGTACTTGATCAATGTCTACTATAGTGACCACTATAATAGAGCAAAAATAGAATGGCTGTTTGTTTCGTTCTATTTCTACTTTAAGAAGTTTTTTCCCCAAGAGCAATATTTGTGTGTGTGTGGTCACAAGCGTTCTATTATAAAGGCTGCCATGGCTAACTGCAAAATTTGTGGGTTTTTTTCTTCTCAAGACCTGTGTCATTTGCTGTAAAGTCTAGGCAACAAATAACATTGGATTGCTTTGACATTTTTTAGCTGTGAGTTAGGTTCACATTAACCACTTTTTATTTTACACAGACTGATCATGTAGATCATATTCTTTGTTGTTTAAACCTGCATTTCCCCCTAGCAGGATTTTTTTTGCTTGCTCACTGCAAAGAAAAAAAGGGTCACCTTTTTGGGCCCTCACGAGTTTGCATCCCTGCATAAAACCTAGTGGTCAAACAAGGAAATGGTTCCAATCGCTTTTCCACCATTCATTTTTCTCCATGGGGGTTTTAGAAAATCATAAGGGCCGTGTTTCGTGTCGGCGTACCCTGGCGTGACATTTTGATAACCATGTAAAATCTCTCTAGTCTAGGACAAGGTGGCTTTTATCAATATATTTGCCTGTATTTAACCCCCCCAAAATGAAATGCTAATGTAGCCATCATAAAGAACTACAAATGCCACGATGATCTGAACGAGACTGCCGAATAGAGGCAAAGGTAAGAATCTTTGGATTAACTATCTAATGTTAGCTAAATTTAGTAATGAATAAATGTCTTTAAATTTGACAATTCTGTGAGCTGCCTTGTACAAGTTTTAAATTGACACAATACATGTTAGCAAAGGTGTCAGAGATGACGTGCAGGATCTTGTAGGGATTTGTAGTCTTGCATGGTCTAATTAGCATTTTAGAATCTGAGTGTAAATAGAGCCGAATATATTGATGTCACCTTATTTACCAACATTTACATGGTTATCAAAATGTCCTGCCAAGTTAAGCCTACACGGAACACAGACCTTATTTAAAATGGTGGAAGTCCAATGTCCATGCTAAAACAGGTTATATCCATGATGAGTTCTCTCTGACAACAGGCACAACTTCAAAGTTGCTGAAATGCCATGTGCTTCCACTTATCAGTGCATTCCTAACAACCTAGCCATTATGAAACTTCTACTCGATCAAAATATATTATAGAATTACACTTTACTTTTATGCTCTTTTAGAGTTAAGGCACACGCATACCATTTTTGTAATTTATTTTTTATTTAAACACCACACAAGATTGAAGCTGGAAAAGTGGTCAAGATATGACTAATATACAGTTCTTTCTAGTTCCACTATGGAACCACTCAAAATGAGGTGTCAATAACTGGCGTTGAAAAACCACATTACACAACCAGGCTACAGAAGCTGAAGGATGTTCATCTATTCCTTGCATTTGCACTGTCTGCTACCCCAGTACTGCAGACCCTCTGGGTGAAGATCCCCCTAGGTACAGATCTAGGATAAGCTTCCCCTCCCCCAATCTTTCCTTCATACTGGATGCAGAGACATAAAAATCGTATCCATGAATGAGTTTCTGACTCTAGGGAAGAATACAAAGGGCTTCATTGCCAAAATCCCAAAGTATCCCTTTAACGGGGAAACTGCTAAACTGACCCAAGATCAGCATCTAGGGGCGATTTCACCCTACTCCACTGCAGCCCAACAGATTATGCTTAAACAGAGGATTAATTCCATTCCATTGGTAGGCCGAAAAGTTATTACACTGGTCTTTAAGAGAGTCACATTGATTTACAAATCAGTCATCAAGCGGGGCCCCTTTCAGACTGGACCTCTGACTCTTCTTCTCCTTCTGGCCCATCATACGGTAAAGCTTCTTCTTTGCCTCCTTCTGCCTCTTGAGCTTGTCCTCCTCCGCCTTGTCCCGCTGCCGCAGGAAGCCCTTGTGCTTAGCGTGCTGCGCCGTGTGCGCTTTCTTGCTCTTGTAGTTGTGCACTGTGCTCAGTGCGCTGAGCAGCGCCGCCACCTGGTGGACAAGAGAGGGCACATGCTCAGATTTCAAATGCAGTGTCATTCGTGTGTGGTTGTGTCAGGGGCAGTCATTGAAGCCACAAATGTTCAAGGCTGATTGCGGTACTGCAGGCAGTACTGCAGGTATTGTTGGCAGAAAACAGGACCCCCATTACAGTGACTGAAAAAATGGCAGTCTTCGTGGTCCATCTTACCGTATAAAAAATTATAAGACAATCATGGTACCAATAATTACTTTAATACACCAGTTGTAGGTCCTTGAAACAATTATTTTAAAATCTCACACAGAAGTTATGGATAATCAGTTGAAGGGGCAGCACTGAGCCTGCAACGTCACTTAACCAACTTAATTTGGCTTCAATGTGCTATGGAGTCTTCACATAGGAATGAATGTCATCCCGTGATCAATGGCTTTGTCCATTCATATATACAGTTATTGATGTGCGTGCCCACCATGTATTATGGGGGGGGGGGGGGGGCGACGGTGTAGGTTTTTGTTACAGCCCAGCATTTACACAGATTTAGATAATCAACTTTGTCTTAAATCTAGACCTCCATTTGTTGAATCAAATGTGTTACTGCTGGGCTAGAACAAAAGCCTGTACCTTGGCCAGTCCGATTTCTTATAAAATAAGGTGGTGATTGTTTTTCGCTTTCACAGCATATTAGTACATCAGAGAAAAAGAAAATTAGCAAATCTGACAATCATCACAGAATCCAATGGGATTTTTCATTATTGTTTCCATAAGGAGACCCTTACCTTCCTCTCGTGGGGCTCCCGTATGACAGCGGGCCTCTGGAGGTCCTTGGGCGTCTTGCCCTTGGGCTGGTCCTGTTTGGGCTTGCTCTTGAAGGGCAATGCCTTCTGCAGCTCCCTGGGGATGTGCAGCTTGTTGAAGTGGCGCTGCGCTCGCACCACCGGCTGACAAGGGGGGAGAAAGGGTCAAGGGTTAGGTCAGAGGTTCAGAATCCAACCAGGCCAATAGTCTGGCTTAAGCAGATACCTTTTCATACTACAGATGCTGTGAGACATTGGAGCTGAGGACGGATGTCAAATGGTGCCAGAGAAGATGGAGCGTTAACGTGGTGAAATCAGTTTTAGACAAACTTTACTGTCCACGCAATGTGGAAAGTTGCCTTCAGTTTCACATACGGACAACAGACATTAAATGCGGGGCGCTAGTTAAAGAGATATGTTTATTCTGATGGGCGAGCAAGAAAAACTTGTAATATTGGTCACCATGGATGTCACAGTGACATGATTTGGGAAGCATGACGACAAGCCTGTTGTATCGAGGTGCCTGCCAACCAGAGGTGCTTCCCACTGGGCAGCTGTATCACGGTGTTGCTGGTGTTAGCTAACGTAGCCAAATATTTTGCGCCAAGTTTTTTTATTCCAAGTAGGATAGCAGCCTATATGAGAAATAACTTCTATTGGTAACCACCTGGATGTCACCGCGTGATACAGTCTGATACAGTCACCAGGACAGTGTCCTTCGCCCCCGCCTGCCGAGCACAGCTTTCCCACAAATCCTTTAACCTTACAGCGAGGGAAGTAGTCAGCTAGTTAGCTAGCGTAGCCAATATATCAAGGTGACAGCTAAAGCACAAGCAAAAGTGGTTGCTTAGTTGTAGTGATTTCCCCCCGAAAATATACAAGTAGGATATGTATCCAAAAAGTATTACAAAACTAAATTAATCCTGAACACTTTCCCAACGTCGGCCACTACGATATGTAGTGGCTCAAATGATGTGTGTAGCGCACTAACGCCCTGGACCAGAGCTAATGTGCAGACTTGTATGTGTGCAGTGCACTAACACCCTGGACCAGAGCTAGTGATAGAGTATAGCTCTGGTCCAGGGTGTTAATGCACTGCACACATGCCATCTGAGATGCAAAAACACTGTCTGAGACACACATGCATGACTTTTGAGATTCGCCTTCAGTACGCAGCTGGATGGTTCTCAGATTGTCAGGAAGTAGGAATTGCACTCATAAATGAATCTGTGTGGTGTTATGTTTTGCACCATTTTTATTTACCAAATGCTTGAAGTTAAGTTATTCACCTAAAATGACTAATAAACACACCTCTTTTGTGAACAATAAATAGTTGATACTCTAACTGCCTCCATATTTAATAAATTGAGCTTTATCAAAAGATCAGGTCACACTGTATTTGGATAGTCCCCTATAGATAATCTACAGATGGTCAAACTGTTGATATGCAACTGCTTGCTAGGGTTACGGTTAGGTTTAGCAGCAGAACAGTGAGCGGACATTCCTTACCTTGTACAGCGAGTCTGTGTTCGGCTTGTTGCGGATCCCCAGGTCGTGTTTCAACTGGCCCACCGTCCTCATGCCCGACCAACTGTCCTTCTGGCCCGCTGGCATCAGCAGGGAGGTCACGGGGTTGTAGAGCTGAGGGACTGACACCGGGTACCAGGAGCGCAGGAACACAATGTCTACACACACACACGTAATTAATAACATTTTTCCTGACCCCAATTATTTGACTGGTCGATTGTTTGGCCGACAGGCGGTTGGTCGACAAATATTGTATTCCGTTGGACAGTAGCAAATATATATTTCTCAGTGAACTAATCCATTACGGAGGGCGAGACTAATCATTGTCAGAGTGAACACTGTTTGCAGAGCGCACAACCTATGCTACACTTGTGAGAAACCAGTTGATTTATTTCATTACATTTATGAGTTTTGTCAATTTAGTCACTATTTAGTCTTTTGTTTGGAGCACTCCTGTCAATGTTGAGTAAGGTTTACGCATAGAAATAGGTGTATTGGCTACCTGGCCTGATCGCAAATGTTGACATATAAATGTGCCCATTTCGGGATCTGATAGAATTTCTGATTGGCTTAACGCACCATCACTAATGAGCTATGGAGCTTCTCAAAGTAATGTTTTCTTCACCTCAAACAAAGTCTGTTTTTACATCCATTGAGAATGACAATTCCTGTGCCGAGCTCACTGGCGCAGGAAACTCTGGTTGTGTCTACATTTGACACATAAATCAAATCAAATCCAAATCAAATTTTATTAGTCACATACACATGGTTAGCAGATGTTAATGCGAGTGTAGCGAAATGCTTGTGCTTCTAGTTCCGACAATGCAGTAATAACCAACAGTAATCTAACCTAACAATTCCACACTACTACCTTACACACACACACAAGTGTAAAGGGATAAAGAATATGTACATAAAGATATATGGATGAGTGGTGGTACAGAACGGCATGGCAGATGCAGTAGATGGTATAGAGTACGGTATATACATATGAGATGAGTACTGTAGGGTATGTAAACATAAAGTGGCATAGTTTAAAGTGGCTAGTGGTACATGTATTGCATAAAGATGGCAAGATGCAGTAGATGATATAGAGTACAGTATATATACATATGAGATGGGTAATGTAGGGTATGTAAACATTGTATTAAGTGGCATTGCTTAAAGTGGCTAGTGGTACATTTTTACATAATTTCCATCAATTCCCATTTTTAAAGTGGCTGGAGTTGAGTCAGTATGTTGGCAGCGGCCGCTAAATGTTAGTGGTGGCTGTTTAACAGTCTGATGGCCTTGAGATAGAAGCTGTTTTTCAGTCTCTCGGTCCCTGCTTTGATGCACCTGTACTGACCTCGCCTTCTGGATGATAGCGGGGTGAACAGGCAGTGGCTTGGGTGGTTGTTGTCCTTGATGATCTTTATGGCCTTCCTGTGACATCGGGTGGTGTAGGTGTCCTGGAGGGCAGGTAGTTTGCCCCTGGTGATGCGTTCTGCAGACCTCACTACCCTCTGGAGAGCCTTACGGTTGTGGGCGGAGCAGTTGCCGTACCAGGCGGTGATACAGCCCGACAGGATGCTCTCGATTGTGCATCTGTAGAAGTTTGTGAGTGCTTTTGGTGACAAGCCGAATTTCTTCAGCCTCCTGAGGTTGAAGAGGCGCTGCTGCGCCTTCTTCACAACGCTGTCTGTGTGGGTGGACCAGTTCAGTTTGTCCGTGATGTGTACACCGAGGAACTTAAAACTTTCCACCTTCTCCACTACTGACCCGTCGATGTGGATAGGGGGGTGCTCCCTCTGCTGTTTCCTGAAGTCCACAATCATCTCCTTTGTTTTGTTGACGTTGAGTATGAGGTTATTTTCCTGACACCACACTCCGAGGGCCCTCACCTCCTCCCTGTAGGCCGTCTCGTCGTTGTTGGTGATCAAGCCTACCACTGTAGTGTCATCCGCAAACTTGATGATTGAGTTGGAGGCGTGCATGGCCACGCAGTCGTGGGTGAACAGGGAGTACAGGAGAGGGCTCAGAACGCACCCTTGTGGGGCCCCGGTGTTGAGGATCAGCGGGGTGGAGATGTTGTTACCTACCCTCACCACCTGGGGGCGGCCCGTCAGGAAGTCCAGGACCCAGTTGCACAGGGCGGGGTCGAGACCCAGGGTCTCGAGCTTGATGACGAGTTTGGAGGGTACTATGGTGTTAAATGCTGAGCTGTAATCGATGAACAGCATTCTCACATGGGTATTCCTCTTGTCCAGATGGGTTAGGGCAGTGTGCAGTGTGGTTGCGATTGCGTCGTCTGTGGACCTATTGGGTCGGTAAGCAAATTGGAGTGGGTCTAGGGTGTCCGGTAGGGTGGAGGTGATATGGTCCTTGACTAGTCTCTCAAAGCACTTCATGATGACGGAAGTGAGTGCTACGGGGCGGTAGTCGTTTAGCTCAGTTACCTTAGCTTTCTTGGGAACAGGAACAATGGTGGCCCTCTTGAAGCATGTGGGAACAGCAGACTGGGATAAGGATTGATTGAATATGTCCGTAAACACACCAGCCAGCTGGTCTGCGCATGCTCTGAGGACGCGGCTGGGAATGCCGTCTGGGCCTGCAGCCTTGCGAGGGTTAACACGTTTAAATGTTTTACTCACCTCGGCTGCAGTGAAGGAGAGCCCGCAGGTTTTGGTAGGGGGCCGTGTCAGTGGCACTGTATTGTCCTCAAAGCGGGCAAAAAAGTTGTTTAGCCTGTCTGGGAGCAAGACATCCTGGTCCTCGACGGGGCTGGTTTTCTTTTTGTAATCCGTGATTGACTGTAGACCCTGCCACATACCTCTTGTGTCTGAGCTGTTGAATTTCGACTCGATTTTGTCTCTGTACTGAGACTTGGCCTGTTTGATTGCCTTGCGGAGAGAATAGCTACACTGTTTGTATTCGGTCATGCTTCCGGTCACCTTGCCCTGGTTAAAAGCAGTGGTTCGCGCTTTCAGTTTCACGCGAATGCTGCCGTCAATCCACGGTTTCTGGTTTGGGAATGTTTTTATCGTTGCTGTGGGTACGACATCGTCAATGCACTTCCTAATGAACTCGCTCACCGAATCAGCATATTCGTCAATATTGTTGTTGGACGCGATGCGGAACATATTCCAATCTGCGTGATCGAAGCAGTCTTGAAGCGTGGATTCAGATTGGTCGGACCAGCGTTGAACAGACCTGAGCGCGGGAGCTTGTTGTTTGAGTTTTTGTTTGTAGGCTGGAATCAACAAAATGGAGTCGTGGTCAGCTTTTCCGAAAGGGGGGCGGGGGAGGGCCTTATAAGCGTCGCGGAAATTAGTATAACAATGGTCTAGTGTTTTTCCAGCCCTGGTAGCACAATCGATATGCTGATAGAATTTAGGGAGTTTTGTTTTTAGATTAGCCTTGTTAAAATCCCCAGCTACGATGAATGCAGCCTCAGGGTGTGTGGTTTCCAGTTTACAAAGAGTCAGATAAAGTTCGTTCAGGGCCATCGATGTGTCTGCTTGGGGGGGAATGTATACGGCTGTGATTATGATTACATGTGACTTCTGCTATCAGAATACAAAGACTGCAATGAAAAGACTGGTCTAGGTGTACAAAAGTGTGGTCTGATTGTGTTCAGATCTGGCTGCCCACTTCAGAAGATAGTCAGGCTGCATTGTGTGCAGTAGGCGAAATCTACACTCCTCCCACAAGTCTCAAGAATACTTCTGTTCTGGGACCTTTTTATTATAACGGAGTAAATATGTCCCTAGTGTGTGAGTAACGTGTTTGCTGGCCTCATAAATGCTAGCCAGCTAGCTAATATTTGGAATATACTTTTTTGGGACTAGTGTTACGCTAACCCGTTTGCAATCCCTTTGGCGTTGCTAGTTAGCTGGCTAGTTAGCCACAGAAGTTAGCTGGCTACTTAGCCACAGAAGTTAGCTGGCTACTTAGCCACAGAAGTTAGCTGGCTACTTAGCCACAGAAGTTAGCTGGCTACTTAGCCACAGAAGTTAGCTGGCTACTTAGCCACAGAAGTTAGCTGGCTACTTAGCCACAGAAGTTATCTACTGCCATCAGTTGTTGTGTTATCATATTTTGCCTATTTCACCATTTCTAGAATGCATACTGGCATTTGAATATAGGTGGGAATAGGGAATCCAGACACGGTAGACACGTTTAAATGTAGGCGTAGATGCATGACGCGTACGGAATTCCGTGAACAGAACTCTATGATCAGAATACTGAAGCTGCGTGAACTGTCAAGTCTAGACACGGCCTCTGGGCCCAGAATATTTTATACAATATTGCAAGGCGCTTCAGGCCGGACCTAAGTTAATACAATGTTTCAAGTTCGTTGCAGAAAGGCCACGCGTAGCCAATGTGATTTATAGAATATTTATTTTTATCAGGATATTTTCTACCTGCAGGATGCAAGGTTTTTATGTTGACTTTATAGGCTATTTTTACATAGTTGGCAATGGTAGAAGTTACTTTTTAGGTTAATCGTTTTAATTTGGATAGACATTATTATAAATAAAATGAAACTGTTGCACGAAAATGTACATATGAAAACCATAACTGGCACGTGATCAGTAGAAATGGTAAGATAAATTTGCATTCCACACAACTCCTTGTATAGCCCATTACCGGCAACTACAGATGCGTAACGGCAGAATCTGCAAAAGCCAGTAGGAGCTGGGGGAGGATTTTTTCTGCTGGTTATCTTGATCTCTGGCTCCCTCGAGTCATGCGTCTTATTTAATCAAACAGTGAGCTTGAAGCATCAGACAAGCTCAATGCATATATAGTTGATTTGATTAAAAACACAAAAGGTCTATATATGGAAAAATATACGTTTTCAAAAATGTTGACCAATTGATTGTCCAAAGATCAAGACGCCTTTCGGTCAACCAGTATTTTTTTTAGTAGGGGACAGCCCTAAATAACATATACCAGGAGCACAGGTAACCAATATCTACAAAACACACAATTCAATATCTACACATAAGAGTAATGAACAACATGTAACAGGAGCACAGGGACGCAATATGTAAACACACCCAGAAGTACTAGATAAGAATATAAAGGCAGTATTCCGTCTAAATTACTGTAACGTCCATAGACGCTTACATGAGATGTGCAACCAAAACAGTAGGAGCAACCTGCTGCAGGCAATACATTAATTTGTCAAATTGTATAAATCCTATTACTCCTGGAATTTTCACCATATTACTTTCACCTATCCAAGCCTTCAGATCTCCATAAGCGCATAGAGGGTAGGGTGAGGGGGCTACGGGTTGTTTTTGGGACTATGAAATGCTCTAGACTGCGCCAGTTGCTCACCACTCATCAGCAGCCGGTCTTCGAACGTGGCTCTGTAGGCTCCCGCCGGCGTTGACAGGGCCTTCTTAATTTGACCTCTGACCCCACTGACTGTTCGGATGGAGGCCCCTTCAAATTTCGCCACCTCCAGCACGCTGTTGAACATCCCCTGGGAACAAAACAGAGGTGTAAAGCTCACATTTTTCTGAATTTTTTGGGGTGGACCTGAGTCTCATTCATACTCAGAGTAGTAGGGCTGATATGACTTTATATATTCACACAACTTCTAAGGACATATACATAAGGTTTACATACCAAATTTCACGGTCCCATGTTCATCGGTTCAGTTCTTATCACACCAGGACTATAAGGGCCATCTAGTGGTGTAGCGTGGCCGACTTTGAATGCAGCAACTAATCATTCTCAAATTCATTAGAGGCTAATTCATTGAGTCTATAGATGGGTTAGCTGACAACGTCACGAAAACTATGTGCACAGAAGTGCAGAAGTGAGTTGTGATTCTGGATGCCCAGATAGCTACCAACAATGACAAGAAACTGCCATGTGGGGAATCGTAAGTGACTCGTTTCAGCTAGTTTAATCTTGTTCTTGATACCATGTCTTGTTTTGAGGTGTTTAAACTGATTTAAAGTCAATACTAATATGGCTAAAATTGACTAGCTAGCTAACCAACAACTGTAACAATGTTTTTGAGAGACTAAACATTGGAGAAGAAATATAGGTTTACATGTTGTTGACAATCTAATCCAGCCCAGTCTGTTTTGCCCCATAGCAGCGCATGTGTCGGTTTTGTTGCTAAACAACCAACCCGTCTATATACCAAATCTGGAGTCAAATCTGATTTATTGTTCATAAGAAGATTTGTAAAGGATTTTTATCATTAGCATATGTGCTAATGTGCATCTATTGGTACAGTGCACCCATATGAATACAATAACAAAACAATTCTAACCCATTGAAGACTGATGTAATGAGTCGAAATACAAAATCTGGAGTGAATCTGATGCACGGTTCATGAAGAGAAGATGATTGAGTATTCACGTTACATATTCAAATAATGAGTTAATAGTTTCTTTGTTTTTTGAGAAATCAATACCAAATACAGTGAGTTTCATCTTAGGGAAGTCCATGGTAGCGATTACAAGTTTCAAGTTGATAGGCCACTGTGGAGTGGATTTACAGTGGTTAAAATGGACACGTAAAAATGTTAAGTATTTTTGTTAGCATATTAGTCCCAATATGCATCTACTGGTATAGTGTGGCCATCTTTGAATGCATCAACATTATTTTCTCATTCTTTAGGGACTATTGCGATCGGTCCAAAGACCACATTTGGAGTGAATCTGACTTAATCATAAAAAATCTTAATGGACTATTTGAAGCATAGTTAAAGTGATTTGTTAAATGAGATTTTTTTTTTTTAAGTAAGGAAACTAATTCCAAACTTAACATGGTTCATCATGGTAATGACCCTAAAAAAAATATTTCCTAATTTATCAATAACCCAGCCATTTCTTAACAAATCCCTTAGCTTTTTTTCAAACTAAGTTAAGAGATGTACCATGGGCACACATACATACAGTTGAAGTCGGAAGTTTACATAAACTTTAGGTTGGAGTCATTTAAACTCGTTTTTCAACCACTCCACAAATTTCTTGTTAACAAACTATAGTTTTGGCAAGTACTTTTTCCAACAGTTGTTTAGTCAGATTATTTCACTTATAATTCACTGTATCACAATTCCAGTGGGTCAGAAGTTTACATACACTAAGTTGACTGTGCCTTTAAACAGCTTGGAAAATTCCAGAAAATGTCATGGCTTTAGAAGCTTCTGATAGGCTAATTGCCATCATTTGTGGCAATTGGAGGTGTACCCGTGGATGTATTTCCAGGCCTACCTTCAAACTCGGTGCCTCTTTGCTTGATATCATGGGAAAATCAAAAGAAATCAGCCAAGACCTCAGAAAAAAATTTGTAGACCTCCACAAGTCTGGTTCATCCTTTGGAGCAATTTCCAAAGGCCTGAAGTACCACGTTCATCTGTACAAACAATAGTACGCAAGTATTAACACCATGGGACCACGCAGCCGTCATACCGCTCAGGAAGGAGACACGTTCTGTCTCCTAGAGGTGAACGTACTTTTGTGCAAAAAGTGCAAATCAATCCCAGAACAGCAAAGGACCTTGTGAAGATGCTGGAGGAAACAGGTACAAAAGTATCTATATCCACAGTAAAACGAGTCCTATATCGACATAACCTGAAAGGCCGCTCAGCAAGGAAGAAGCCACTGCTCCAAAACCGCCATAAAAAAAAGCCAGACTACAGTTCTCAACTGCACATGGGGACAAAGATCGTACTTTTTGGAGAAATGTCCTCTGGTCTGATGAAACAAAAATAGAACTGTTTGGCCATAATGACCATCGTTATGTTTGGAGGAAAAAGGGGGATGCTTGCAAGCCGAAGAACACCATCCCAACCGTGAAGAACGGGGGTGGCAGCATCATGATGTGGGGGTGTTTTGTTGCAGGAGGGACTGGTGCACGTCACAAAGTGAATGGCATCATGAGGTGTATGTATGTAAACTTCCGACTTCAACTGTACATACTTTGGTCTTATTTGGATTTATGGTTCATGAGAATACGTTTTTCCAAAATGTCCAAGATGGAGGGAAATCTATCCCAACAGACCTTACGGGTCCTTGAGGCAAATTTGTTCAGCATGAGGAAAGACACCTACATGAGGAAAGACAACAACCGTTTCAAATCTCTAGGTCAAACAGGGTGATGGATATGAGGGTTTAAGTGAGTGATTACAATAGCGCCCCCTGTAGGCCAAATAGTGCCATTATTTTTTGACCAAGTTACTCATGGCCTCTAGTGTGTGCCAAATTAGAAAAAGAAAAAAGAAAAAAAACACCCCAAAAATCTAGTTATTTGAACATGTCAAGAAAAGAAAAAAATGTTTCCCAGCTTTGCTGTGAACCATTAATTTTATATTCATATATTCATAAAGCATTATGTACACAGTTGGTCCATAATTTCCACAAGCATTTCACTACCCTCAAATTAACATCTGCTAACCATGTGTATGTGACAAATAAAATTTGATTTAGTGTTAGATTATTTATCGTATTCTGTTCTACAACAGATTAACAAATGCCTCAAATGTCTACCACAAAAAGTAAATATATTGTAGCTGAACTATGGTATGTCAGTAGTGCTATGAGGTGCATCCTACCTTGATGAATGATGTGTTCTTGTAGATCTTGTATGGGTAGCCAATCAGCTTGAGCTTTTTGACTATGGTCACCGATTTGTCCAGGTCAAGGACGACTCCTGTAGCTGCGATGCGGAAACTGGTCTGCAAGAGAGAGAACGGAAAACTTCAACAAAGATACTACTAGAAGTATCCCATACTGTGTACTGGTGCATGGTATGTTACTCCTGACAAATGAAAATGAGACATCTTCGGTGTAACAGGTGTACGTATTGCGCTAATAATGACAAATTAATACAAATATCCAGTTCACAAATATCCAGTTCACCATTTACCGGGTATTTACATAATATGGTAACATTTTAAAGAGGAGCTGAACTCAAAAAACAACTTCTCTGGTTGAAGATATTGCATCAATTTGAGTCGTAAACAATTGTACTAGTTGCAAAATTTACTAAAAAGCGTAAGTGGTAAAAAGTCAATATCTTCCAAAACTGAGATTTGCGGCTGGCAGCACTCAAGTAATTATTGATTTGGAGCACGGCAACATGC